>NC_037673.1:20284595-20298968 GCF_003255815.1 Theropithecus gelada
TCTTAGCAAACTATCACAAGAACAGAAAACCAAACACCGCATGTTCTCACTCATAGGTGGGAACTGAACAATGAGATCACTTGGACTCGGGAAGGGGAACATCACACACCGGGGCCTATCATGGGGAGGGGGGCGGGGGGAGGGATTGCATTGGGAGTTATACCTGATGTAAATGACGAGTTGATGGGTGCAGCACACCAACAAGGCACAAGTATACATATGTAACAAACCTGCATGTTATGCACATGTACCCTACAACTTACAGTATAATAATAATAAATAAATTTAAAAAAAAAAAAAAAAAATTTACATATAATTTATGCACAATTTCGAGAATTCTTGGATGCTTTGCAGCAAAACCGTAGGTGTCATACATAGAACATTTATTAATTACTTTCTAAAACTGTACTTAGTAATCATTATATTTTGTTTTAATATTGTTTGACTCTATTAACTTGAAATTCAAGAATTTGAGTTTCTGTGTTAGCTTTGATACCAGGAATGTGTGTGGCCTTAGGTTCACTAAAGTCTGAGGTTCTTCATCTAAAGAAAATCATAACCAAGATATTCTACATAAACTCCAGTACAAAGTGCCCACTATAGTTATAAATCATCTATCTTCTTTAACATTTCTTTTCACTTTATACATTTGAGCCATCCACTCATTTCTCTTCTTTCTCCTGCATGTACCTTAAGAGAGGAATTGCTGATTTAAAAAATTTCAATTCAATCACATCAGCTTAGATGAAAATAAATTAAAGAACTACCTACTTTGAGGTATCTGTGGGTATGTATCTAGGTTATCGATAAAGGATCTGTGGTATTTTGCCTTCTAAGAACTACTAGCATGGACCCCATTCGTTTTTGGGCATAGCACTCATTTGCTCAGAGCTTAAACTTTTTTGATAGATGAGAATATTAAGAAATACGTGCTACCACTTTTTAAAAAGCCTAAGTATACACGTCATAACTTTGTTTTTATATTGACATTTTTATTAACACATATCCTCTCTGAATGTATTAAGTTGAATTCTACAAACTAATACAGAAATACACAAAACAGTCAATAATCATCTAAAGATTTTGAGATGAATGTATAGAAAAAGATGAGAAATTTTTTAAAGAATAAGTATTTCACACGATCATTCTTCATAAATAATGTTTATTCCCTTCACAATCAAATATGAAGTATAGAACAATTATTTACCTAAAATAGTAGCCAGCGTGTTAATGCCAGCAGTGTTTACTATTTGACAGTAGATTAAGAATAGAGTTTCACAAATTGTTGCAAAAAATAATATCACTGTGCATATATGCATAATTATTTTTATCAATAATATGTTTAGGAACAAAAAAGTAACAAGATTCTTTTGCATGTCTCCTCCCATCTCTATTAAAGACACTACCATCTACCTAATTTCTCAAGCCAAGAATCTAGGAGTAGCTCATAATTTGTTTCTTTCTGTCACTCTCCTGGTTTCTGCTGGCTTTATTTCCAAATTCTATCATAAATCCATGCAATGCTATTCATCATTGCTTCTAGCTCAGAGTTCTATCATCGTTTGCAATAGCCTCCTAATTGTCTCTCTGATCCAGCCTTGTTCTACCTAAAATCCATTCTTCAGGACTTAGTCAATGGTCTTCTAGAAGAAAAAAAGTGACATTATTGTATTCTCTTGCTTTGTACTTAGTATTCTAATTAATATCATGGAGTCCTGAAACTATATGCTAAAGCCTATAGTGTAAAAGCCCAACTTTCAACAGGTGCCTACCGAGTTCTCTATGATCTGCCTTCTGCATCCTTTTTTAACTTTACCTCTTACCAATCTCCCTCCAGCTCACTATACTGCACTTGGCAACTTGCTTCTCCAAAATATGCTTAAGATCATTCCCACATTGTGGATTTTGCACTTGCAATTAGTTCACTGCACTTCTAACACTCATCCTCTAGATCTGTATTTGATCGACATCTTTTCATAATTTAAGTCTCACAAAGGCTACCTTGATAACCAGCAACTCTAGATCCCAGGTCCATCTTATGTGGCTGTATGGACATGTACTCATCACTTATGATTAAACATTATCTTGTTTTTGGTTTGCCTACTGTTTATCTCTCTGGTCCTGACAAGAATGTAATTTCCTCAAGTGCAGATTTTGTTTTTCATGACTTTATTCCTAGAACTAAGAATAGCGCCTGTCACATATTAGGGTATCAATGAATACTTGCCTAATGACTACACTCTAGACAAGCATGACATGATCAAAACAAAAATTAAAATAGAAGACAGCATTAATCCTGACTCTTCTAACTAGCAGAGTGAGCTTTGGCAAGACATACAAACTCTCTAAGGATTAATTTTCATTTTCAATAAGATGAGAAGATGCTTTCAAGATTTAATATACTTCCAGTATGTAATGATAGCTTTTTATTCATTTTGAAAATTGTTTAATCCATGAGTTTAAATATTGTTTGATTGTGATGTGACTGGGAATTTATAAATTTGTGCAAATGACATTATTGATGTGGAAAGTGACTTTAAAAACCAGAAAAATGATGTTGAGAGACAACTGAAACTTGAAATTTAAGATCTCTTATCAGATAATATTTAAGTGATTATAATATTGTGGTTGCAAATAGATATTCTAATATTATTGCATTCAGATTACTCCAGTCCTGGCTAGTGATGATCTTCTTAAAAATACAAATGCTGCATTTCAGAATACACATCATTATTTAAACTTAGTGAAAACACAGTTGTAATTGAGGCAGTGCTACTCTGAACAGAAAGCTGTCAAGTTTATTGTTTGAATTAATTGAAAATTATTTGGCTTTGTAATGAGATAAGCCACTAATTAGAGCCTCACATTTAACTTGGAAATGATATGCATTTTTGACCTTGGAGAAGAAGGAAGACAACAGAAAGGAGATGGTAGAAGAGAGATATGATAGCAAAGAGAGTTATAGAAAGGGGAAAAGGAGAGTAGTATAAATAGTATTTTAGGTATTATTTATTTATTTATTAGCATTTACACATAATTTTTCTTTTTACAAAATACATATGATTACGTACTAGTGTTCTGCCTTGAAAAGACTATTAAGCAAGTTTTATGATGTACTATATGTTCATTACTGGAATTTTATGTACTCAACTATTTCCTATTCAAGATTTTGATGACCCAGTTTATTGTGAGAATGGTAGAGTTTTCATAAAGATAAAAATATAAGGAATCAGAAAGGAGCCACAGATTTAATAAAAAGAGAATAAAACCAATGTTTATACAGAAAAATTAATATTGTATTAATCACAAAAAATAAAATAAATTGTTAACCTACCATTTTTGTTCAAGATGTACTATTATAAATCAATTAAACTATTTTGCTTTTGCCTTTAGAATTTCATCATCTTTTTTGAGGAGAATATATTCCTACAATAAATGTCCAGGTACATCTTTAAATTTCAGCAAATGTCAGAGCAGAACAAATTCTAGGTTACAGCATAAGTCTTTGCTGACAGGTGTGTAAAGAAGCATTTATTTAAATGCAATTTCATATTCTTTGACTTGGAAGAAAAATTGAGTTCATGCCAAAATGAAGGCACCTGTTTTAAAAGTTTATATTAGAGGATAAATCTTTATTTGTTGTAGCTTCTCCATCTTAAAAAGACATGTTATTATTTCTGTGCTCTGGCTTTTGAAGAGAAATGATTCAATATTATATATTTGTAAGTTAAATATTACATATTACACTTTTGGTAGTACACATATATATGGGGGCAAAATAGTCTTTCATTGTTTTACATAAACAATTTCCAAAAGAATGTACTTAATTGAGATAGTCATGTGCTTTGAATAATAAGCCTAATATTGGTTGAAGTTATCTTTGATTAATGCTTACAAATTATGTTCAACATAAGCTTTATGCATATATCAAAATGATAATCTTGGATGAAAATAACACATTTCAGTTACTATAAAATATGAGATGATTAGGTTGATCATGTGACATAGTCTAAATTTTGTAGTTGATAAGTATTATAGTTACTCACAAATGTAAACCTCCTCCCAGAGGGATGATTAGAATGGCTGCAAGTCCCTAGTGTTTCAGGAAATGTTCTGAGAACTTCTAGCGCCATGCAATGTTCTACTAAAAAATAAAACAAAATTACTTCCATGTTCAATTAATTTTGTAAACTGCTGCATAGTATATTCTGTACTTGGACTTTAAAATACAAAGTACTTTATTAATGTCATTGAAAATACTGCAGTAATGAAAACTATTAGGTTTTGCTCCAGAACTTGTATAACTTTATTGAACATGGAGGTGCTATTATTGTTATAGTTATTGTTTTGTTTGAATTGTTTCATTTTGTAACATCTATTAGCACCTGGTGGAACACTGTGGACCTCTGGGAAATGCTGATCCCACTTAAAGTGAGAAATGGAAAATTCAAGGTTATAGAAGAGAAATAAGTCACAGGATCTTTATTTCAGGTTTATTTTCATTGTTTGTCATTTCTTTTTACTCTACCAAAGTGGGAGTCTATTTACAAACGCTCAAAAAAAGTTACTGGCACTTGTGTGTAAAAAAGACTATTGTCCAAAGATGCCTGTCAGGATTATAAAGCAGTAAAACTCTCTAAATTGTCCGGTGTAGTTTGGATATGTGTCCCCACTCAAATCTCATACAGAATTATAGTCCCAGTTTTGGAGGTGGGGCCTCATGGGAGGTGATTGGACCATGGGGGTGGGGCTCTCACGAATGGTTTAGTACCATGCCCCTTTGGTACTGTATAGTGAGTAAATTCTCAGGAGATCTGGTTGTTTAGAAGTGTGTGGCACCTCCTCCCTTGTTGTCGGTTCCTCCTGCTCCCATCATGTAAGAAGTGCCAGCTTCCCCTTCACCTTCCGCCATGACTGTGAGTTTCCTGAGGCCTCCCCAGAAGCCAAACAGATGGTGACGATGGTGACATGTTTTATTTACAGCCTGCAGAGCCATGAGCCAATTAAATCTCTTTTCTTTGTAAATTACCCAATCTCAGTTATTCCTTTATAGCAGCGTGAGAACAAACTAATACAGTGCCTTTCCAACAACAGATTTTCTGTCTATTTCCTACAAGATTCCCTCTCCACCCTTGGCATCCAGACCCTAGAGAGAAACTCTTATTGTGCCCTAGGCTGCTCTTCTTGGAATGGGACCCCACAGTCTGGACCCCAGTCTACTTGCTCATCTCATGAAAACTCATCTGCTCTCTTCTATCACTTTCTCACGATCCTGCTATCATTTTCTGACTTCTAACCATCATATTGACTTCATCTGTCATTAAGATACACAGTACTTTTACTGTCATTTCTTTGCTAGAGATCCCCAATTATTTCCCTTTGGTCAGATGGAGTGCACATATGCTAATCTGGCACTTGAAGCTCGCCCTGTTTTACCAACCCTCTACTATTTTATTTTTGGTGATCTGTGATTAAATTAAAAACCAAATTACTTTTTTTCCCAAATATATTTGCTTGTTTTCTCCCTTCTGTACCTTTTTGATTCAATTTCAAACCTATCACTGTACACTTCTCACACTTCAAAACTCAATATGAAGGCTGACTTTTCCATAAGCCTCCCTGTATTCATTACTTCTCTTCTAAAACTCCTCTATTTTTGTATTTTGTATTTGTATTAGCTGTATTTTAAATATATTTTCATATTTTCCTGTGAATAGATAAAAGTTAACACATTATTTGTTTCCGATAAATTGCATTTTTAGGGATTTAGCTTGCATAACCACAAAACATGGTAATCTCGACAAACTCACATGGCAGATAAGAGTGTCAAATTAAAATTTGAGGTACATGTAGCTACTCAGCCTCTTTCAGCTTTCATACCCAGATTTCACAATCCATATTTCTCAAAAATGGTCTACAAAAATTACACATCCCATATTACAGTATGGGAACTATAAAGTACCGGAAAAACACTATATAAAGAAACAGAGTCAGAGAACTGATCATTTCTGGGGAGAGTCACCGTATGTAGCTCCTTCTCTCACTCCTAGTTTGGCACTCTAATCAAGTTATGTAATTCTACATTCCAACAATACATTTTAATTAACCTGGTAAAAACATAACAGACTTAGTCTTTTGATATGTCTGCATGAATTTCATATTCTCTCTGATTCCAAAGACTCATTGCATTAAATATATCAGGATGCTAAGGACACAATGCCACTCTGCTACTGTGAATTTTGCTATATAAATATTGCTCCCTTTTGTGTTGCCATTGTAATTCCATAGCATATTTTTGTATTTCTAGATAAAGATCTGAATGTGCTTGTTTGGATGGATGGTTGATGGGGTAAAAGAGATTTAAGAATCTTTGAGATATTATATTTACATTTTAATAAAATAATATCAAGAGCTACATAGACTTCAAAATTCTCTATTCTTCTTTTATCTACAGGTACATTTACTTAGATAAACCTTGGTTTTCTCTAACAATCAGACAAAGAGTAAGACCATTTCAGCATTGTCACACACAAAAAACACCCACTGAGGTGGGTCAAAGAAAAGTGTCCCTGTGGAACTAGAACACGGATGAACTGGGTGGTCAGAAACCTGAAGTGTGAAACCTGAAACTCTGTTTCCCTAATTAAACTTAATCTTTTGTTTGGAGCCATCATATTTCTTGGCAGAGGAAAATAAAATATTTTAAGAAACTCTAGTCACTCTCATTCTAAAACAGCTTCAACGAGGTAAACAATCAGTCAGCTTTACACATCAGTATCTCACTCACTGCCCCCAGGTTTCTCCCTGAGATTCCTCCATTTCTCTAGAGTCCTTCTCCTTCTGAGAAGTTTGCTACATAGCAAAGGGGCCAACACACCTTAGTCCTGTCTGCAAGGTGAGACACAGAGACCCAGCTCTGTAGCTGCTGCAGAGATTTCTCACCTTTTATCTTAGAATACTGGCTCTTTCCTGTGGCCCATGAGGGGACTGATGGAGAATAACCACTGCCACCCTTCAGCCAACTCCACTGCAGGCAACTCTAGTGGCCAGAACCCACATGGTATGTACAGGTGTCTCTTTGTCCCCTGGGAAACCTATTGGAGCTGTTTGGGGTGGTGCATGGACAGCCAGCTGAGGTTTACTTTTAACCAGTGAAAACTCACTCCTTCCTGTACGCATTTTATAGAAGTTGGCTCTTGTATCCTCTCTTTTCCATTATTCCCTCTCTTTCTTTGGCTTTTTCTTTTTCCTTTGGAAATACCATACATACTTTACAGATTTCATAGCTCCGCAAACTCAGCAAGTGAGTGTTAATTCCTTATATATAGAATAACATCTTCATGTTAAAACAAGATTTTCTCTAGAGACTTCTCCAACCAGGAAGAAGAAGAGGCAGAAATCCATGCCTGGTTCCATCAACTGCTGCGAAAACACAGTTTCCTAAACTTCCATCTTCTTCAGACTCAAAATCCCTTTGATCCCTTGCCGTGTTTTACTTCCTTTGCAACGCTGGATGTAATTAGAGTGTCAGACACCAGGGACGAGATAACCTACGAGAATTAGTATCTATTGTTCTCAGCCATAAGCCTCCTCCACCTACCCAACTCCTTCTAGCTTGGGACAAATGGAAGGAAAAGCCAAGCAAAAACTCAGGAAAAAAGAAATAGCCTCCTTCATGGAAATGTAATTTCACATCACTTTTTTTTTTAAAGCTTTTATTCTTATATAAAAAAGTACTATACTCTTTTCTATTTCATTTCTGTGATTATTACATTTACTATCTCAAGATTGCTTCCACAAAACTATACCCCTCCTTTCTTCCTTTTCCTTTATTCTCTCCTTTCTTTCCTTCCTTTTTCTTTCTTTTCAACATTTCCTTTCCCATAACTTCCTTCAGATACGTTATTGACATAATTATAGCCATTGTCCCCTGTACATCCCAAGAAAGCAAAGCAAAGCAAAAATTGATTGCACTCAAAATCATTACTAGAAACTTTTAAAGCCCCAAAGATAATTTCCTTATTATCAAGCAAGACCAATGTCCAACCCTGTTCTCATCTTCCTAACATGAGCAAAGTGAATCCTTCAGTTTTTACAAATTTGCCCAAAGCCTACTTTTTCATATATTTATCTTTCAAGACATAATTGATATATTTCAAATTCATTTTACCCAAGCATAGAGAAGCTTGGCTAATGAGAACATATCTGTGGTTACAGGCTTTAATTAGAAAAAAAAAGCCTGCAGGAAAAGTCTCATGGCACAGCAGCATTGTATGCAGGAACAGAGTGTATGGTTGGAAGATAGATTTCATCTTCCTGCCATAAACCTAAATACTCAGGTGTTTAGAAGAGTCTGAGAATGTAATGTTGTATCTTGCATCACTGAACGGAAACCACTGATTTCAGTTGAGTCAATAAGAGCAGACTAAGTGCATTCCAAACACCAATTATTCATAATGATATTAATTGCTATTATAACTATTGCCATCCACAATAAAAGAGAAAGACAACTAAAATTAAAGTTGCTCAAGATCCCAGAAAATAGACATAAATTGTTCACACGTCACTGTACATAATTTAATTAAAACAAAATATATTTTCTTGTCAAGCAGATAGGAGGAGTGTGTCAGCCTTGCAACTTAGTAACTGTATGACATTGGAAAATGTCCTTTAGTATTGATGCTTCAGTTTTCTCTTCCTCAGTTTACACGTTAACTCTACATCATTGCGTCATGGTAAGAAATAAATGAGATCCTTTATATAAAGTACTAAGCAGTGCCTGGCATAAAAATGCTCAATAGATGTTGACTATGTTAGACTAGCCTCTCTTGTAAAATTCAAGATGAGTTATTAACTAGAAGGTTCTAAACTGAAGCTGTGACCAAAAAAATGTAATTCTTCAAAGAACACAATGAATGACAAAAAGCCGCTTGACAGAGCAATTCTAACTACTTTGTTTGGGTTTTCATAGTGACACTTTGAAATTATTGTCTTCATAAAGAAATGTGTTATGCTAAGTATCTAAAGAAAATAGAATAATCAAGACAATTTGCAAGGCTTTTGCCGTTAACTAATTCCTTTTGTAAGACTGAATGTCAAAACATGAAAAGTAAACCAGTATCGTAATTAATATAAAAATCTAGGTACAATATCCTTTGGTGCAACAAAGAATATGGCATTAATGGAATAGGTTTTTAAAAAAAAGCAGGTTAAAATGATATGACCTGGATATGGTCTGTATTTAATTTCAGTTGTGAACACATACTTAAAGGTAATTCACATGGTGAATGAAAAGAATCAAACACTTGAAAACAACCTAAGCAGGAAGAAAATTAACATATTTTAGGGCTAGCTGTAATCATCACAATGAAATATCTTAAATCTTGTATTTGTTCGTTTGAATACAACTTAGCAGTACAGCCTTAAATTAAGTACATTATACTAATTTAGATTGGTCTCTTGTCTCTAGGCCTAAAAATTACATGAAAGGGTACTCTTTGTGATGACTGTATCAAGATTTATTTTTTCTTGAGTCCTAAACTTGGGTCCTTCATTTATAATTTATGTGACTGACATAGCATTTGCCTTGAAGAGATTATATTATACATTTTTAAAGCAAGTGATTTCATTCTGTTTCAAGAGAATGTACTTGGCATTAAACAGTGCATGAGCTACTTTTATCAGAAGTACTGTTTTGTTTGTTCTATGTGTTTGAAATTCAGTAGGGAATACAGATAGCAACATATGTTTTTCAACTCAGTTTAAATAGAAAATCATGCCTAACTGACCACATTACCACCCTATGGCTTTCTGGTATACATCATATCCAGAGAGAAATCCTTTTTCTCAAATTCCAGTAAATATTGTGGTACTAAACTATCTTAGTTCTTTTGCATTTATGCATTTGAAGTATGGTCAATTTTGTTCTCTAAGTGCTATAGTAAGCAACTGCTGTTCTGAACATGTTTTGTTGTAATTATTTTTAAGCACCAGAGACATTATAGGAAATACATAACACAGATATAAGAATTCATTTTTCTTTCAAATATCCAGAATTCTTGTGCTTGATGTCTTGATTCACCTGAAAGTTCATAACAGAACATTCTATGTAAATGCTTGTGTAGCCGACCTTATGGAATGCAGGTCACTTAGTGTCATTAGAGTAACATATTAATGACATAACGTGGCAGATTAATCTTTCACACATACTACTTTTGCCAGTGCCCAAAGTTCAATGGTTGTAAGATTACAGTTTTAAAATCAACTAGTTGTTTTCCAAATATACTACATTGATTTGAAAGGGAAGACCCAACCCACCACTACTCAATTTATAACACACTGGATCAGTTCAAATCAGTGTGCAATCGTGGATTTTGTATTTTTAGAATGCAGACTCTAACTATCTCTGAAAGTTGAGCAGTTCATTTGTAGGGGGAAATATTGGGTCAGACTTCTAAAAAAAAAAACCCTCAAATATTCGTGGGAGTCTCTAATGATAAAAACAAGGCATCATTTGGCATAATCTTTCAATTATTTGTTTCTATGGGTGAGAGGAGGGTAAAATGTAATAAGAAGGTTCTATGTTGTTTATAGTCCAAAGGCATACAAATTCAACCTGGTGAAGGAACAGTCTGACACCACAAAACACAGTTTAGCTAACAAAACAAAACTATAACAGAAGGCAACTTAGCATCTATTTGTACATTGATTTCTGCATTCCTTTTCTATGTGTACGTGTGTATACACCTTTAAATTAGAACCAGTTGTAACATTTTATTTGTTCCCTTATTAATGAATATATTAAAATTGCCACCTTCTATTTACTTTATATTTGTATGAGAATCATGATTTTACCCTTAAGACCTACATCCTTTCAAATTACTTTCTCTGAGCCCAAGCTTTCTTTATCTATCATTTGGGAATAATAATAACACCTAACCCATGATATTCAAAGAACCTAATGCTTTGAAGGTTTGTAAAGTTTCTCATTCCCTGTTGGCAATGATCAGACATTGAAAAATAGTTACTAATAGTTTTCTTCTCTCTGATGAATGCCTTTATTCTGTTTTATTAAACCAGTCTTTAATAAATGTCCTTTGTATGGCCATCCTCCATGAATTGAATCCCCCCAGAACTGAACCTTTCCATTCTCGTGGCTGCTGTTGTAATTTCTACCGCATCGCAATAACTTGGCTTAGGTAACTGCCTTTCCTAGTGTACTATATCCCACTTGTGGACAGAGATAAGACAGTGTCTCCTTGTTTTAAAACTTGTTCCGTAGTCTATACACGTATCATGTCTTAGATGTTAATTCAATGGAACAGCAAAATGACAGAAAATAAATAATCAGAGCAAAACAAATATTTCTCTACCTCCAACTTCATCCACTATGATCCTATGAACACACCCTTCTCCCACCCATCCCTCATTCTTAGGGATCTTTTCACCATCATTTTGCCTTATCTCTTTTATTTTCAGTCCATTAGATCACTACTCCAGCATTTATGTGCTTTTCTTTTCTGTCTTTAGAAAAAAAAAAGAAATAAAAACCACTTTCTCGGGAATCAACTCAATTTTCTAGCTGAGTATCACTTTATCACCTTCTTTCCCTTACAACCATCCTTTCCAATGGTTGTTCGTATTTACTGTTCGTTGCATTTTATATTCTCTGACATCTGGTTTCTGCTCTCAACCATACAGTTATCCCAAGGCCATCTATAACATCTACATTGGCCTGTATTTTAATGGGACTCTCAGCAGCATTCAGCACTGTGAAAAATGAGAAACACCCTTCCCTCTTGGCTCCTGGAGGTCATTTCACCAATTTCCCCCAACCTTGTTGAGAGCCTCTTCCTAGTCTTCATTGCTTCCTCACGCTTTTCCTCCATATTTAAATGTGCTCAGGCACATTTCTGAGACCTCTTCAGGTTTTACTCTAGATACTCTTTCTGCAAGATCTCCCTCTCAGCGATAGCTTTAATAACCATGTAAAATCCCATCCAAGTCATTCGTTCTCAACTTTACACATTAACATAACTTAGGATGTGCTAATATTGTACTTATAAGTTATCAGTATTACCTGGGGTTTCTAGATATTTATGAAGTATACCAGCGACTCTAATGTGCAGACAAATTTGCGAATCCCTGGTATAGGTGATTATCTACACTAATGGCTTGTTACCATTATATATTTTAAAGTATCATTTATCATTTAAAAATTATACTATTCCCAATAGTCTTTAAATATACTCTTGAATATTTTACCCAACTCTCTAACTACAAACTTAAATTCAGCTGCAAACAAGTGGGTAACAACAAGGGACCTACGATTAGAGGGAAAAATCTGAATCAAATCATTTCGCAATGTATATGGAATTTTAAATATATTAAACATATGTGTGTGTGTGTGTATATATATATAGTTTGTTTGTTTGTTTTTTTGAGTCGGAGTCTCGCTCTGTTGCCCAGGCTGGAGCTCAGTGGCGCGATCTCGGCTCACTGCACGCTCCGCCTCCCGGGTTCACGCCATTCTCCTGCCTCAGCCTCCCGAGTAGCTGGGACTACAGGCGCCCGCCACCACGCCCGGCTAACTTTTTGTATTTTTAGTAGAGATGGGGTTTCACCGTGTTAGCCAGGATGGTCTGGATCTCCTGACCTCGTGATCCGCCCTCCTTGGCCTCCCGAAGTATTGGGATTACAGGCTTGAGCCAGGGCGCCCGCCCACACATTTACATTATTTAAGTTTTGAAACTGAATGTAAATATATGCTACGGTTTTAAAAAATAATTGCATGATCGAGTTAACAACTACTGTCTGTAAATGACAGTGTCATGGATGGGTGAATGTACTCTGATCCATGTTAAACACACTGTGTTAAGTGTACTGACCACACAGTAACATGTACGATTGATATACATTTGCAGATATGTAGCTATAGTCACTTTTTAAATTAAAAATCAGGGAGCTGTAAATATGTATGATATACTTATATTTTTGGTAAAGATAGATCATATTAAACCTGCAAAAGAATATTGAATATTGGGACCCCAAACTCATTATGCCAAAGGAAACGTTTAGCTTGGGAACTGATTCATACAAAAACTGCTTTCCTTTAGCTCCCAAACACATTGCTGTAATTTCACAACTTGCATCATAGCTTCATTTCCTCTACTCTCTCTTGTTTACTGATCTTATGTAAAATGTAGATTTACTGAGCAAATGACAGTGCATAATTGAGTTTTTCTTCTACTTCCTCTTTTCACTTCCAACAAGTACATTTACTATGGCAAATCAGAGCCTCACAAGAATGTAATCATCTGCCTCATTGCCTACTATCTCTCCCTCTTTTTCCCCTCCTGTTTGCCCCTTTAAATCCTGAAGTTCACAAAAGCCCCCTTGGAAAAAGCACAGGTCACAGAGGTTCCTGTGGCTCCTCAGACACTCTTCCAGTTCTGAGAATACAGCAGTGACCAACACAGATAAAAGTTCCTATCCATCCAAGTGAAAAGACTCTGAAAAATCATCAAATAAACGAGTTGACGTATGCATATTATCAGATGCTGATAAGAAAAATAAAGCTAAGATGTCCCTGGGACTTAGAGAGTAATAGGACAGTGAAAGTCTTAGAAATGTCCTCATTGGGAATGTGACCTTAAAGAAAAGTTCTGGGAGGGTGAGGTGGGAGGATCACTTGAGGCCGGGAGTTCAGGACTACCCTGGGCAACTGAGCAAGACCATGTCTCTACAAAAATAATGAGAATAATAACAATACAATAGTAATAATAAAGTTGAGATAAAAGAAAAAGTCTGAAGGAAATAACAGTGATAACTATGTGAATATGTGGGGTTTTTACAGCTGGCAAAAGAAACAAATGCAAAAGTCCTGGGGGAATAGAGACTTAGCATGTTAGGAAAACAATAAGAAGTCCACCTTGCTACAGAGAAATAAGGGAAGAGTGATGAAGCATCAAGCGGGAGGCATAATGAGGGAGGAAGGAAGCCTTGTAGGGGCTTTGTGGGACTTAGGTTTTGACTCTGTATGATGTGATGACATGTTATGGGAGGTATGAATGAGGTTCATTCTGCCTAGCACAAGATCAGGAAACCAAAGAGAAGACTCAAAGAGACCAGTAAGGAAGGTATCAACCATGTTCAGGTGAGAAGAGATGAAGGCATTGACCAAAGTGGCTGTTGCATCATTGAGAAAGACCAGTTTTCACTGTGTTTTGGAGACAGAGATAACAGCATGTTCTGCTGGATCTAATCATGTTGACAGAAAAAGAGAGGAGTCTGGAGTATCTGACAAGATGAAAGAATTGGGTTGTGCTTTATTGAGGTGTTGGAGAAGCCATTTGTGTGTGTGTGTGTGTGTGT
>NC_037673.1:20301228-20308508 GCF_003255815.1 Theropithecus gelada
TTTTACAGCTGGCAAAAGAAACAAATGCAAAAGTCCTGGGGGAATAGAGACTTAGCATGTTAGGAAAACAATAAGAAGTCCACCTTGCTACAGAGAAATAAGGGAAGAGTGATGAAGCATCAAGCGGGAGGCATAATGAGGGAGGAAGGAAGCCTTGTAGGGGCTTTGTGGGACTTAGGTTTTGACTCTGTATGATGTGATGACATGTTATGGGAGGTATGAATGAGGTTCATTCTGCCTAGCACAAGATCAGGAAACCAAAGAGAAGACTCAAAGAGACCAGTAAGGAAGGTATCAACCATGTTCAGGTGAGAAGAGATGAAGGCATTGACCAAAGTGGCTGTTGCATCATTGAGAAAGACCAGTTTTCACTGTGTTTTGGAGACAGAGATAACAGCATGTTCTGCTGGATCTAATCATGTTGACAGAAAAAGAGAGGAGTCTGGAGTATCTGACAAGATGAAAGAATTGGGTTGTGCTTTATTGAGGTGTTGGAGAAGCCATTTGTGTGTGTGTGTGTGTGTGTGTATTTGTGTATATGTGTGTGTGTTTGTGTGTGTGTATATGAGAGAGAGACTATATGAGAATATAGGAGAATAAGGAGAATTTCTTTTAATAAATTTAAAATATTATTAGATATAAAAATCTCTAATGTGGACCATTCTTTCTTTACCCCATAAACAGCCTAGTCCTCAACTTTGGCTAAATGAACCTCCACTCCACTGAGACCTGCCTCAATCACTTTTTGATTCCCATACCAGACCAGGCATGGTGGCTCACACCTGTAATCCACCACTTTGGGAGGCCAAGGTGGGTGGATCCCTTGAGTCCAGGAGTTCAAGACCAGTCTGGGCCATGTGGTGAAAACAAACAAACAAAAATTAGTGTGGCACATAGTGCCTTGTGCCTGTAATCTCAGCTATTTGGGAAGATAAGGGGGTAGGATCACCTGAGCCTGGATATGTCCAGGCTGCAGTGTGATTGCACCATTGCACTTCAGCTCCAACCTGGGTGACAGAGGAAGATCTCATCTCAGAAATAAAACCCCCCAAAACCAATTTTGCAGCTATTAAAAATGAACAATACTAGCTATTTATTTGAACCTCTAAATCAGGTTTATCCTTACAAGCATAAACTGCTTTAATATCCAGCTCCCCAAAACAAAGGAGCTAATAGCTATAGGCCATTCCTGAGGGCTTCAATGAGGAGTTGCAAATGAACTGGGCCTTAAATAATGCAGGTCAGCCAGAGAGACAGTAAGTGCAGAGAGTTGTATGGGAGGAACAAAGAGAATGAACAAAGGCACACAGATAACACATCACTATTGATCTATTTCTTTTGAAGTTTTATTGAATTTTAGGTAGTTCCAATATCTGCATTTTAAAACTTTCAACTTATGAAAGTTTCTGTTTGATCAAACTAGACATGGCCAAATAATATTAAAAGTAACAAGTGATAATAAATTAAATATTGTCTTAAGTATTCCACAAAACTACCTATGGAAAAAAATGCTGATAAAGCATCAGCCTTCACTGGGGCCGTGCGTGGTGGCTCACGCCTCTAATCCCAGAACTTTGGGAGGCCGAGGCAGGAGGATCACCTGAGGTCAGGAGCTCCAGACCAGCCTGGCCAACATGGTGAAACCCCATCTCTACTAAAAATACACACACACAAAATTAGCTGGACATGATGGCTGGCGTCTATAATCCCAGCTACTTGGGAGGCTGAGGCAGGAGAATATCTTGAACCCAGGAGGCAGAGGTTGCAGTGAGCCGAGATTGCGCCACTGCACTCCAGCCTGGGCAACGAGAGAGAAACTCCATCTCAAAAAAAAAAAAAAAAAAAAAAAAAAAAAAAAAAAAAAAAAAAAAAAAGAGTAAGCCTTAATTTTAGTCTGTGTACATACTATAATGTTTTCAGAGAAGTAATTCATGATATTTCAGAAAGATACATATATTTCAGATAACACATGCCATTGCAACCTATCCTAGAGTGGATTCTGGATATTTTAGTACAGTAATATTTTCTAACATTAATAACATTTTTCCTTAATAGAGAGAAGAAGTCTTATTTAGGGAAAAACAAAATTCAGATACAAATAATAAGTAGCTATGTGTTACCAACCCCAAAATCAAAAGAAATTTAAAATAAAGTAAAAAATATGTTTTATCCTAAGTCTGTATTTTTGTTGTGCTATTGAAGAATTTTATTACTTCTGTAAAAACAGAATTATCTTTTTCTAGTTGCTTACATGTATTATTAGACTTTTATCCAATGGAATATTTGAGTCTATTGCTGAAATTGCTGTCTTAGGTAATTCAATTAAATGATCAAAGGTAAATTTTTTGAAGACAGTTGCCATATAATAGAAGGAGGATTGAACACTCTATTTGTTACAGTAGGTAGCTAGTTAGACATGAGCAGGACAAGCGAGGGACCCCTGCCGCCAGTATTATCAGCGGACCATCAGGTGATGGTCAGGAGGTTGTTAAACTGGCTCTCTAAACTAATGATTGGTTCCAGCTGGTGCCAGGGAACGGCAGTCTTTCAATAGATAGAAACACCTAAAGTTGGTGATCAGCAGCTTCCCAATACGATCTCTGGAGTTGGGCAAGTGTAGTCATGCATGCACAGTAACAGACAAAACTGGCAGAGTTTAACTGGTATATGACCTTCTAGCAACATTTGATTGGTAAGGAAAGAACACCTCAAGTCAGCGTGCTTATAACCTCCCTAAATACACTGCTCATGTGACCCCTTCCAAGTGCTGGCAGGCCACTGTGCATGCGGACAACCCACCCCAAGGGAAGAATCAGAGGAGAAAGGATGCAAGACCCCAGAAACATGCCAACATATTAAACCCCAAGTCAAAGGTAAAGCCAGGCACTTGATCTCTCAAGTCACCAGCTTGGCCGTCTTGGCCGAACGTTACTCCCGTTCATTCCTGCTATAAAGCCTTTTAATAAACTTTCACTGCTGCTCAAAAACTTGCCAGAGTCTCTTCTGCCTTATATCCCTCAGACAAATTCTTTCTTCTGAGGAGGCAAGCATTGACTTTGCTGCACACCCATATGGATTTGCTACTGGTAACACATTCTTCAGTGAAATATTAGTTTCCTAAAGAGTTCTCCACGGTGCGTTTCATGAGAAAGTATTATTAATTTTCATTTGAGCTAGACATAAGAATTAAGAATGGGGGTAGGGAAAATATTAGTGGTAGAAGATTAATAAAAGATTGATGTTTTCTTTAACCTCTGTCTACCCTTTGGGAAATTCAGGAATAGCAGAATAAAGATCTGAATCTCTAGAATTTGAATGTTTATCTTGTTTACTTGAGGTTTTTGCGTAACAATATATAGTACCTATATGATAAATGACCCTTGTTGTTATTTTCCCCTGCCTTCTGTCCTCCCACCCTCCATACCTTCTTTCTTTCCGTTAGCTCTCTCCAAGACTTCTTTCAAAATGATACAGAAAAAACACACAAGATTTCCCTTCTCACCATGATTCTGACATTGATATGATCACTGAGTGACCATTTTCAGCAATTCGGGCCTATCAAAGTGTGAAATAAATTTTTTGAAAGTTCTATTGTATATTCAAAATTCTGTAACACTAGTGATTTTCTTCTTCTCGTAGCTTATTATGATAAGCACTAATTTTGGCTCTGACATTTCAACAGGAGCACTTAGATATAGATAAGCAGGAATGTTCAAGAATAACTCAGGAGTATTTTATTGACAATGCTATCATTGAGACCAAGGGGTCCTCTTCCCACCAACTGGAGGAATTACACCTGGGCGCAACTTCCTCAAGTCTCAAGGTCTAGTGTATCTGGTATTCTTTGTGACATATTTCAATATTCAATAGCCAAGTTCAGGTTATTTGGTGCCCAAATGTATATTGTTTTTCTCTTGCTTCTGAGAACAGTATTAAACTGTTCCTATAATATTAGAAAGGAGAAGAAGGGTCTCTTTGTGGGAAGCGAAGCTTACAGAGTGTTCCGCCTTAAATGCTTTCAGGTATGCTTAAGTCAAGCATACTTCTCCAAAGGTGATCTAGAGAATGAGGCTCACAGGCAAGTAAGCCCTTCTGCCTACAAGTCGGAGCCTGTTTTAAAGATTGGTTTTGTTTAGCCAAGCCCTTTATGTGGCATACTTATCTGAGTTTACTTCTAAACACAATTAGTTGATGTCTATAAAACAAATTTGAACTCAATCATTCCTGGATCCTCATTAATTTTAAGTTTAAATATATAACTTGAATTCTTATTCAAAGGTTATGTACTTCTTCATATTTGGTCCCAAGAAGAGCAGGACATTTGTTATGTTTTACTCTCAGAATTGATACAACTTATTTTCATCTTCCACTACCCTCAACTTCTTTTTTTTTTTTTTTTTTTTTTTTTTTTGAGACGGAGTCTTGCTCTGTTGCCCAGGCTGGAGTGCTGTGGCCGGATCTCAGCTCACTGCAAGCTCCGCCTCCCGGGTTCCCGCCATTCTCCTGCCTCAGCCTCCCGAGTAGCTGGGACTACAGGCGCCCGCCACCTCGCCCGGCTAGTTTTTTGTGTTTTTTAGTAGAGACGGGGTTTCACCGTGTTAGCCAGGATGGTCTCGATCTCCTGACCTCGTGCCCTCAACTTCTTTAAATATATCACCCACTTTGTCTTTTCGGTATTCTTAAATGAGATTATTGATTTTTCTTTATACTCCTTGTCAACTCTTTACTGATAAGAATAGACATATAAAATCACTCTTGTAATAAAAGGTCATTTCTGGTGAACACTTAAGTCTGTGCTTCCCTGTGACAATGGGCCTATTAGCTAAGAAAAGTAAGCCACCAAACTTGGTGAGACAGTAAGTCCTCACTTAACATTATGGACAGGTTCTTGGACATTGTGACCTTAAGTGAAACAATACACAATGAAACTACTGTGCCATAAGCTAATTGTTATAAAGAAGAGTTAAGTAGCTAAAACGTATTTCTAGTAACAAAAATGTCATCACATTTCTAGATTAACAACAAAACAATTCTAAGATTAAATATTGAGAGAAATTTGAACTATACCTACATTCCATAAAAATTTATAAAAACAAGATAATTATTTGCCCAATTGTGTCAGTTCAGGGTTACACGTGGCTGAAAACTATTCTGGAAACTTTGGGTGAAAGGAGGGGAAAGAGCCCTGGACAGGACACCATAGCACCACAGGGCACACTCACGTACACACCCACACTCATGTAGAACTGGGACATTTTAAACACGCTAGTTCATCTAATGTGCATAGCGTTGGGATATGGGAGAAAACCATAGCTTCCAGAGAAAAGCCACATAGACGTGGAGAGAACGTGCAAACTCCACACTGATAAGGAAACTTTTTATTATTATTATTATTATTTCATCAATGTGGAGGCAAAACAACATTGAACAAAACAATATTATTGGAGGACCTGCTGTACCTCTACATAATAGATATGAGAATTTATCTTAAGGCATACAACCAGAACAACATTGATAGGAAGTTTATTGGTGTGTGGGCACATGCACAGGCATAGGGGATCAAAATATCCTTCGTGTGGGCGGGCACGGTGGCTCACGCCTATAATCCCAGCACTTTGTGAGGCTGAGGTGGGTGGCTCATGAGGTCAGGAGAACAAGACTATCTTGGCCAACATGGTGAAATCCCATCTCTACTAAAATACAAAAAAAGTAGCTGGGCGTGGTCTGTAATTCCAGCTACTTGGGAGGCTGGAGGGAGGGGAATCTCTTGAACCCGAGAGGCAGAGGTCGCAGTGAGCTGAGATGGAGCCACTGCACTCCAGCCTGGAGACAGAGCAAGACTCTATCTCAAAAAAATAAAAAGAAAGAAAAGAAAAAAAATATATAAAAATATATATATCCTTCATGTTTACAACGGTAATCGTTGCCTTGTTGATATTATGAACAATTTCATTCCTCAATTCAAATGAGAAAAGTGAGATCAAAAGACAAATGTTTAAATATTTTAAGAATTTAGCTGCATCAATTGTGCTATTTGCTACAGTGTTGTGCAGCAATTTGTACACCTTGTCTCCAAAATAGTTCATTTCCACCTGGAAAGCATTATCTTTTCTAGCCCAGCAGGATCTTACTGGAGACATCACTTTGTAAGGTAAAACTTATAGATGTAAATAATTCATAAGAAAAATTTAAAGATGAGTTTGAAGGGTAAAAAGGACATAAGTTATTCCTATCATAAGTAACAATTTAATTTATAAAATTGCAATTTTTGATGAGCAAAGATGTTTAATGAATTTAAAAGATAAAAGTTTTGGAATATCTTGAATGCCAAGAGGGTATGAGTAGAGGAAGTGGAAGGAAAATCTCTGAACATCTTTGATATGGATAATAAAATAGTCATTACTGTATTTTAAATGTATTAATCTGATTTCAATTCTTAATAGGCACTGGAAAGAGTAATAATGAACAGCAGATAGATGATTCAGACAATGTTTAAATAACTCAGGAAAAAAATGATTGAGACTAATGTCAATCAGAGAGAAGAGTGAAGGACATGAGTCCCAGAGAGATGACAAATGCGGAATCTGAAAGAACTTCACAACTATTTATGGTGTGAAGGAAGAATAGTCCACATTAAGATTTGTATATCTAATAATATTTTAAATTTATTAAAAGAAATTCTCCTAATTCTTCCCAACACATATATAACTGCTATAATCTCTCTCTCTCTTTCTCAAGCACACACACACACACACACACACACACACACACAAATGGCTTCTCCAACACCTCAATAAAGCACAAACCGATTCTTTCATCTTGTCAGATACTCCAGACTCCTCTCCTCTCTTGTTCTCTCAACATGATTAGATCTAGCAGAACATGCTGTTATCTCTGTCTCCAACACAGTGAAAATTGGTCTTTCTCAATGACACAACAGCCACTTTGGTCAATGCCTTCATCTCTTCTCACCTGAACACAGTTGATATCTTCCTTACTGGTCTCTTTGAGTCCTCTCTTTGATTTCCTGATCTTGTGCTAGGCAGAATGAACCTCATTCAAACCTCCCATAACATGTCATCACATCATACAGAGTCAAAACCTAAGTCCCACAAAGCCCCTACAAGGCTTCCTTCCTCCCTCATTATGCCTCCCGCTTGATGCTTCATCACTCTTCCCTTATTTCTCTGTAGCAAGGTGGACTTCTTATTGTTTTCCTAACATGCTAAGTCTCTATTCCCCCAGGACTTTTGCATTTGTTTCTTTTGCCAGCTGTAAAA
>NC_037673.1:20311027-20366155 GCF_003255815.1 Theropithecus gelada
TTTCCTGATCTTGTGCTAGGCAGAATGAACCTCATTCAAACCTCCCATAACATGTCATCACATCATACAGAGTCAAAACCTAAGTCCCACAAAGCCCCTACAAGGCTTCCTTCCTCCCTCATTATGCCTCCCGCTTGATGCTTCATCACTCTTCCCTTATTTCTCTGTAGCAAGGTGGACTTCTTATTGTTTTCCTAACATGCTAAGTCTCTATTCCCCCAGGACTTTTGCATTTGTTTCTTTTGCCAGCTGTAAAAACCCACATATGCACACTGTTATCATCACTGTTATTTCCTTCAGACTTTTTCTTTTATCTCAACTTTATTATTACTATTGTATTGTTATTATTGTCATTATTTTGGTAGAGACGTGGTCTTGCTCAATTGCCCAGGGTAGTCTTGAATTCCTGGCCTCAAGTGATCCTCCCACCTCACCCTCCCAGAAAGTTTCTTTAAGGTCACATTCCCAGTGAGAACGTTTCTAAGAGTTTCACTGTCCTATTACTCTCTAAGCCCCAGGGACACCTTAGCTTTATTTTTCTTATCAGCATCTGATAATATGCATACTTCAACTTATTTATTTGATTATTCTCAAAGTCTTATCACTTGGAGGATAGCAACTTTTATCTGTGTTGGTCACTGCTGTAGTCTCAGAACTGGAAGAGTGTGTCAGAAACGTAGTAGAATCTGAGTAACATTTGTTCATCAGAGAAATGAGAGTTAAAGCATGCACCAGGCAACTGAAAAGTATGTCCTAAAGACATTAAAGCATTATGAACAAAGACATTAACACTACTTTTCATTGGTGTGTTACTTTATATTATGAAAGAATATTCTTAAAAATGATTTTACTTACTTTTAACAAAACTTGATCTTACAAAAAGAAAGCTAAGCAGAAGAGTTTGTGTGAGGAAAAATTTTTTGTAATTAAAATAATGCTGAGTATGATGAATAAAATTATGTACTATTGACAGAGGAGGCAGTTAGGAGCTGTTGGGCAGATAGAGAGGGAGGGTTTCTTCTCATCTAGAGGCCATCAAATTTTAGATGATAAGGCCGATGGAACCCCACTTGGACAAGTCCTTCTTCCAAGGCCCACTAGACCGCCCTCTGCTGGACTCCTGACTGCCTCACAAGTGATGCCCTCTCACAGTTCGAAGCAGCTAGCATGGTCATCTCCCCTTTTCCCCTAACAGCAGTTAGGGTCACCACTCCAGAGGGGGTAATGACAGAAGACACAGTTAGGGGCTGGTTAGGCAGATAGAGAGGGAAAGTCCCAGGAGAAGGACAGAGAAGGGCAACGTTCACAGGAATAACCATGGGACAGCGCCTACAATGCGTCTGCAGCTAACGGGAAGAAATGTGGTTAAGAACTTCGCCTTCTGCCAGGATGTTGCTCAGAAGGGACTGTCCCAACTTAGGTGCAGGCACAATAAATCAAACTAACTGTCTTAACCTGACCCAGATCATTATAATGTCATTAACATGACATTAGCATTGTGGTTTTAGATCCCCCATGGGTTTCGCTTAGGCACTCGTGGATAATAACCAAGATGGAGTCACTCTGGCCAACCCCGGACATGTGCAGATGCAACACCCCTAGGAGGGAACTTTACCCCTCCCATTTGGGCAAAGCCCATAGAAGACTTCCTGGCTTCTGCCACATAAAAGAGCCTGAACTCAGCCCCATTTCTGAAAACCTGATTTCAGGCCCCCCTCTTTGCCTAGAACTTTCTTTTTGCTTAATTAATTCTACTCTATTCACTCTCTGGTGTCTGTGTGGCACAGAGGTCTCTGTTATGTCCTGGAGACATTTTCCCCATTGTCTTTGTGATTAACATTTGGCTTCTTGTTACTTATGCAAATTTCTGCAGCAGCTTGTATTTGTCCTCAGAAAATGGGATTTTCTTTTCTATTCACATTGTCAGGCTGCAAATTTTCAAAACTTTTATGCTCTGCTTCCCTTGTAAAACTGAATGCCTTTAACAGCACCCAAGTCATCTCTTGAATGCTTTGCTGTTTAGGTATTTCTGCCACCACACACCCTAACTCAATGGCTCTCAAGTTCAAAGTTCCACAAATCTCTAGGGCAGGGGCAAAATGCCACCAGTCTCTTTGCTAAAACACAACAAGAGTCACCTTTGCTCCTGTTTCAACAAATTCCTCATCTCTATCTGAGACCACCTCAGATTGGACCTTATTTTTCATATCACTATCAGCATTTTTGTCAAAGCCACTCCACAAGTCTTTAGAAAGGTCCAAACATTTTCATATTTTCCTGTTCTCTTCTGAGCCCTCCAAACAGTTCCAACCTCTGCCTGTTACCCAGTTCCAAAGCTGCTTCCACATTTTTGGGTATCTGTTCAGCAATACCCCACTCTACTGGTACCACTTTATTAGTCTGTTTTCACATTGCTGATAAAGACATACCCTAGACTGAGCAATTTACAAAAGAAAGATTTAATTGCACTTACAGTTCCACGTGTCTGGGGAAAACTCACAATCATGGTGAAAGGCAAGGAAGGGCAAGTCAAGTCTTACATGGATGGCAGTAGACAAAGAGAGAGTGCTTGTGCAGGCAAACTTCCCCTCATAATACTATCCGATCTTGTGAGACCCACCCACCACCAGGAGAACACAATGGGAAAGACGTGCCCCCATGATTCAGTTACCTCCCACTGGGTCCCTCCAACAACAGGTGGAATTTCAAGATGAGATTTGGGTGAAGACACAGCCAAACCTCATCAATACCCTTCTCTCAAAAAACTTTTGGGCTGTTTCTTTCTTCATGTGAGAACTCAACACTGTCCAATTAATTTAAGCAGCATCTGTATGAGACAAATTAATTTTCTTCTGTTAGGAAACACATTGCAGAGATAGCCTATCAAGTCCCAAATCTCTCTTTATGTCTGCCTGGAAAGTATTTGGAGGTAAAGTTACAGCCAAACATTTCAGTTATTATCAAGCCACGTGATGTGATGGGATTTCTTTCCTTGGGGAGCTTCATCAATCCTCTGCTCAAAACCTTTAGTTTTCCAATTACACACATGCCTCTGGCCACTCATCAGAGACCAAGCCTATTGCCTCATTTGCAAATGGAAAAGTTTACTGTATGAAACGGAGGAAGAAGAAAGCCTAGTTAGACAGATGTTTGCTTCTATGCTGTCTTTGCAGAAGGGAGGGACCCAGTATGACCGATAATCATTTTGAGACACGTGTTATGTTTCCAGTTGCAAAGGCACTTAAACAACAAGGAAGAATTATGTTTGGAGGTTAATCATTCTCATTTTCTGAGATGTCTTGCTTTTACCCAATCTCTGACCTGCAAAATGAAGGAAGAATTTAGTAAATGGCCTAGAACACCTCTTCCATTGAAACTTTTGGCCCAAATTCTGCTATTCCAGTGTCTCTTCAGGGCCCCAAGATGGAAGTCTAAAAAGGCAACTAGGCTAGGAGAGCAAAGACACCAACAGTGGAGAGCTAGGGCTTCGCTAAGGTAAGGGTGACTGCCCCTGTTGACTAGCTACTATGGATCCATGGGCAGTACCTATGACAGCCGATGGGATCCAGGGAATACAGGAAGGGAAAGAGGAGACAGGGGATGCCTACTCTCTCTCTCTCTCTCCATCTAAGGACACTCTGAATGGGGGATGCAGACTAAGGGTGTAGCACTGACTCAGCCCTCCTAGCAGTTATATTGGGAGGAGCTGCAAGGGACAGTTTTAGTGAACTGGGGAAAAGAAAAAAAAAAACACCCTGAAACCACCTTCAGAGAGGCACTAGCTTCTACACCTGGTTCCTCTGGTCCATCCTGCCCAACTTATCCTGGACTTCCAAGACCCCTCTCAAACTTACCCCATTCTAGGAACCCTCTTTTTAGGTGGCCCCTGGCCCTACTCATGCCCCTAAAAAAGATGCCTTATGAATATGGCCCCATTAAGGTACAGGTCCTTTTTTCTATATAGGACTTAAAATAAATTAAAGGGGATCTTAGTAGTTCAGATAATCCTGATAAGTAGATAGAAGCTTTCCAGAACTTAATCAAAGCATTTAAACTCTCCCAGAAAGATTTTATGCTACTCTTAAATCAAACCCTGACTTCTGCTGAGAAATAGGCAGCCCTGCAAGCAGCAGAGAAATTTGAAGACAAACTGTCTCATACAGTGACAGGAAAGGGGAAGAGCATTATCCAATTGAGAGGGTAGCAGTGTCTTTAGACGACTCTAAATGGGACCTTGATGAAAGCATCAGAGAATGGAGAAGGAAATTCTTTCTAATGTGTATATTAGAGGGCTCACAAAGAACCAGGGCCAAGCTCTTCATTACTCCAAACTATTTATGATATACCAGAAACCAGATGAAAATCCTTCAGCCGTTTTGGAAAGGCTGAGAGAAGCTTTAATAAAACACACCTCCCTGTTTCTCATTCAAATGAAGAACAACAAATATGAAAGAACAAATTTATTACCCAGATGAACAAGTTATCAGGAAGAAGCAACAGATATAAGCCATAGGACCAGATAACACCTTATAAAACCTCCTGAAGGTGGCCACCTCATCTTTTACAGCAGGAACCAGGAGGAGGCTCAGGAGGAAGAGGAAGCACAAGAGAAAGGCAGAGACTCTAGTGGCTATTCTGCAGGCCTATAAAACCCAGGATTCCTGAAGTACACCTGTTAATTGCTATAGGTTTGGCAAACCATGACACTTTAAGGATTGTCCAGGCAGCAAAAGGTAGCCGCCTTGACCCTCTCTGGCCTGTAGTGGGGACCACTGGAAGGCTCACTGTTCCTGGAGGTTTAGGTCACTGGGTCTAGAGCTAGTCTCACAAATGGTCCAGTAGGATGGAAGGCTCATGGGCTCAACTCCACAACTCCAATGGCTCAGACTGTCATTACCATCTAGGAGCCTCAGGTGATTCTGGAGGTTGAAGGGAGGAAGGTGAACTTCCTTCTGGACGCTGGAGTGAGCCTTTGCAATGGCTCAGACTGCCATTACCATCTAGGAGCCTCAGGTGATTCTGGAGGTCGAAAGGAGGAAGGTTAACTTCCTTCTGTACACTGGAGCGATACACTTTCTGATCTCCCCTCCAATCTGGGCCATCCTCCTCCTGTAGCATGACTGTGAAGAACAACTCAGGAAAGACTTTAATCCGATATTTTCCTCAACCCATAAGTTGCAACTGGGTACATCTCTTGTTTACTCAGGCCTTTTGAATCATGCCTGAAAGCCCAACTGCTTTGCTAGGTAGGGATCTTTTAGCTCCTATGGGATTGATCATCCTTATAGATCCAGAGCAAACACTTTGTCTTCCTCTGGTGGAGACCAACATTAATTTAGAAGTTTGAGAAACTCAAGGAAAAATTGGCACGGCTACAACCACCATACTGGTTCAAATCCATCTTATAGCTCCCACCTCCTTCCCTAGCCAGGGCAATATCCCTTTGTGATGGTTAATAATGAGTGTCAACTTGATTGGATTGAAGGATGCAATATTGACCCTGGATGTGTCTGTGAGGGTGTTGCCAAAATTGATTAACATTTGAGTCAGTGGACTGGGGAAGGCAGACCCACCCTTAATCAGATGAGCACCATCACATCAGCAACCAGCAAATATAAAGCAGGCCAAAAAATGTGAAGAGATGAGACGGGCCTAGCCTCCCAGCCTACATTTTTCTCCCATGCAGGATGCTTCCTGCCCTCTATCCTGCCCTCTAACATCGGACTCCAAATTCCTCAGTTTTGGGACTCAGACTGGCTCTTCTTGCTCCTCAGCTTGCAGATGGCCTATTTTGGGACCTTGTGATCATATGAGTTAATACTTAATAAACTTTCCTTTATATATATAACGGAAACTCTTTCTAATGTGTATATTAGAGGACTTTTATACACACACACTAATATAGAACTAATAGGATATGTATATTCTGTCAGTTCTGTCCCTCTAGAAAACCCTGACTAATAGAGATTTTTGTACCAGGAGTGGTTCAAGAAGAACAGAATATTAAGGATGGAGTTCTTTCATCTGTTTTGGGGTTTCTGAAGTTGGCTGCTTAATGTGATTAGACCCAAAAATGCTAAAGACTTTACTTCTAATAGTATGGAGAACACTGATAGTCCTTGATGTGAACTGTTTAGAGAGTCATGCAGAAAAAAAAAAAAAAAAAAGAAAGAAAAAAAAAGCATGTGACACTCCTGAGTCACTAATCATGAGAAGCAAGGAGTTTAGCAACTCTACACGTAATACCTTTGATCATATTTGGAGAACCAAGGAATGTAGTGAAGCTGGTTGGTTGCTCCTAAGTTCAGTGGACAAAGTGATGAATGAAAATGATGAACTCAGTGATTCTGTCTTCTGGCTTCAGAAGCAGTTCTGAGCCTCAAATCTGCTAAGATTGCCCCGAGTGAGAGTTTTATCTCCTTGAGAGAAAGAACTGAAATTGTGGAAAAACAAACGCAAGCTCTTATCATGTGAGTGGCTGACCTGCAATGAAATGACCTGCATGGACAGCCTTGCCAGGTGTCTACTATTAAAGTGAGGGCATTGATTGGAAAAGAATGGAACTCTGCAACTTGGATTGGGGATGTGTGGGAGGACCCTGACGAAGCTGGGGACACTAAGTTTGTAAACTCTGATGAACCTATTTTGCCAGAAGGAACAGCTTCCCCATCCCCAGTAATGGCAACACCCATACCTGACCCATGCTGCCATCAGCCTTTCCACCTTTGTCTAATGAGATAAACCCTGTGCTCCCTGAGGGAACAGTGATGGACTCCCCTGAGGCAGTTGCCAGGCAAGTTAATATTGATTCTCTTCAGATGCCATCCCTAACACCTCTGTTTGCTTCTACACCTATAACTAAAGTCCCGGCAGGACCCTAGAGGTAAAGTTGAGAGTGTGACCCACGAGGAGGTAGACTACACTTGAAAAGAACTGTTTGAGTTCTCTAGATAAACAGCGATCTGGAGAACAGGCATGGGAATGGATATTAAGGGTGTGGGATAATGGTGGAAGGAACACAGAGTTGGATCACACTGCATTTATTGATTTGGGCCCACTGAGTAGGGACTATCCATTTAATGTTGCAGGTCAGGGAGTTAAAAAAAGGTTCTAAGAGTTTATTGCTTGGTTAGCTGAAATATGCATTAAAAGATGGTCCACCATGAATGAGCTGGAAATGCTTGATCTCCCTTAGTTTAGTGTAGAGTAAGCGACCCAAAGGGTTAGAAAGATTGGGATGGTGGAGTAGATTAGTCACTCATCCCAGCTGGGAGGGTCTAGAAGATACACCCTTCACCAATGCCCTGCAAAATAGATTTCTGCGGGCAGCACCTGCATCTTTGAAGAGCCCTATAATTGCTCTTCTCTGTATGTCAGATTTAACAGTGGGAACTGCAGTCACTAACTAAAATATTTCAACACAATAATTGGATCCTGAGGTAGCAGGGGCCAAGTGGCAGCACTCAACCATCAAAGGCAAGGCAAGGTGGGCGTAGTTACCATAACGGACAGAGAGGCAAAGTGGTAATAGAAGAGACTGACACCTGTAGAGCTCTGGCATTGGCTAATCAATCACAGTGTTCCTACAAGTAAAACTGATAGGAAGCCTACTGTATTCCTACACAAATTATACAAACAGAAAACTTCTAGGTTGAATGGACAAAAGACTAATTTGAATTCTAAAAACAGAGAATCACAGCCCCTCAATCAATTTCCAGACTTGAGCCAGTTTACAGACACAGAATCCCTTGAATGAAGGGAATGCCATGTCCCCCTGAGGAAGGACCCCATTACATTACCAACAATTTATGCAGATAGTGGTGCAAATATATGTGATTAGGGAGGACCACAAAGAATCCCCCTTTGATAACCCAGACTGGATTCTCTTTACGGATGGAAGTTCTTTTGTAGAACAAGGAGTCCATAAAGCAGGATATACAATGGTCACCCTGAATGACATTATTGAAAGCACACCTCTCTCACTGGACACAAGTGCTCAACTGACTGAGCAAATTGTTCTTACTAGGGCACTTGGATTAAACAAAGAGAAAGCAGTTAACATTTATACTGATTCCAAGTATGCTTTCCTAATCCTCCATGCCCATGCCACTATTTGGAAAGAGAGACACTTCCTTACATCTAATGGGTCTCCCATTAAATACCATTGGGAAATTAACAGACTAGCATCCTCAGTTTTCCTTCCATGGGAAGTGGCAGTAATACATTGTAAAGTCCACCAAAAGAGGATGGGTAAAATAACCAAAAGAAACAGATTAGCAGACCAAACAGCTAAGTTAGCAGCAAAAAATGCCCCAGAGTTCCAATGCACTTGAGGCCCCTCTGATCTGGAAAGACTCAATAAGAGAAATAAAACTTCGGTATTCTCCTGCAGAAATAGAAGGAGCCGCCACTCAAGGATACACTTGTCAACCTGAAGGATGGCTACAATTGGAGGATGGCAAACTTCTTTTGCTTGCCTCCAGCCAATGGAAAATTCTTAGAGTCCTTTGTCAATTCTTTCACCTAGGAAAGAATAAAACTTATCAATTGGCCTGAAGGCTGTCCTTAGGTGAAAATCTGCTAAATACAGTCAAACAGGTTGTTAATGCTTGTGAAATTTGCCTTGAAATTAATCCCCTCAACAGACAGCTTCTCTCCCCTGGAACCCAAAGAATGGGAGGCTGCCCAGGGGAAGACTGACGGTCAGATTTCATCCATATGCCAAAGATAAGGGGCATCCAGTACCTCTTGGTGCTGGGTGGAAGCATTCCCATGACAGAAACTCTTCACTAACTGGGTGGAAGCATTCCCATGACAGAAAGAGCCTCTGAGGGACAAAGTACTAATTAACGCAATAATTCTTCACTTTGGACTCCCTAAGTACTCCCAGAGCAACAATGGCCCCTTATACAAGGGCTGTCACCCAGGGGGCCTCAAAAGCACTAAGCATACCGTACCATCTTCATTGTGCCTAGAGACTACAGTCCTCAGGAAAGGCAGAAAAGATAAATGATATTATCAAAGGACCTCAGAAACATGTCTCAAGAAACTCATTTCCCTCGGGTCACTCTTCTTCCCATGGCCTTATTATGGGTAAGAAATACCCCTTCAAAGACACGTTTGAGCCCCTCTTCGAAAAAAATGCATGGACGACCTTCCCTCACCAATGATGTCTGACTAGACCAAGAGACTTCCGAATTGGCTAAACATGTAACTTCCCTGGCTCACTCCCAACAGGAATTAAAACAACTGTTGGAAGTCAGACTCCAAGAACTAAAGTCACCTCTATTCATTCCAGGAGACTTGGTACTAGTGAAGCCTCTCCTGTCTCTTTCTTCCTCTCCAGGACCAAATTGGGAGGGATCTTACACTGTCCTTCTCTCTGCTCTTTCAACAGTGAAGGACATTGGAATAGATGCTTGGATACATTGTACTCCAGTGAAGGCCTGGGGAACTGAGGGAATTGCCTCCACTAGCCCAGAAAGGCACCCAAAATATCAATGTGAAGAAATTAGAGATCTCAAAATAAAAATTATAAAAGATAAGTAACATATGGGGCCTATTGATATTCTTTCTCTGGTGTTACCCATATGACTTTAGGTACTTGGTGTCATTGCATTTGTTCTACCTTGCATAGCTAAACATGGGTGTTGCTGCCCTTGCCAGCAATTAATCTCTCACGTTTATGAACAGTGAACACTCCCATTACTAATCCCATCATCTGAGTCCCACTTTATCCCTTCTCTGCCAAAGTCTTTCAATTATCTCCACTTTTCCCCTCACCATTCATCAGTGAATATTGAAACACTTTTTTGATGCATATTTACAGGGAGACTTTGATTACCCATGGAGTCTAAATTCTAATCTAATAGATCCTTTGAGAAAAGTCAAATATTATTTGGAATCAGACTTCCCAACATCCAATTGGAAATTGGGGTTGTATTTTGCATATTGGGGTACTGTTTTTTATATTCTTCTCATAGTTTTGCCTATAACTGTTGCTCTGCTTTTGTTGTAATTCTCACTATAAGGCAACTTTGCCAAGGATCCCTTAACCCAGAACACCCAAGGGATTATTTACTTGCCTAAGCAGCTATTTTTCTGCTAGGATTTGATGTCTTTTACAACGTGAAACAGCTTTAGCCACAACATTGCTCAAAGTGATTAGCCTGTTTTGCTTTCTATTCCTGTTTTTTTTTCCTCTCTAGCTCTTTTTAATATATAATTTATATTTATTCCAACCATACGCAACTCTCTTAGCTAAATAATTGTTTAATATCTGCTTATATTATGAATGGCTTTTTAATATTAGCTTTTACAAATAATATGTAAGATAGGAAATGGAAATTATCTAATCCATCTAACCCAGGATATAACAAAAGGTCAGAATCTTAGTAATTGTTAGATTTGCCATGAATCTCCTGAAAAAATCCACCCCATACTTATATGAGTTTAAACCTATAACCAACCCTTGCAAGCAGGCACCACAAATTCCAGAGTGGCCACAGTGCTTCTGCAGTCCTTCCATTGCAGCCCCTCCATTGACATAATTTGTAAGAAGTCCTCCACTGCGGACAGGGGCCACCCTCAAAAAAGCTATGTACATCCCCTTTGGGATGTCACAAATTATACATGTAGTAAAGAATTTCACTTTACTGTCACCACAATTACCACCGCGAGTACATCTTGCACTCTGGCACATTTACCAGAAATGCTCCAATAAGCCAAATACGATTAACAGATACCTCTCACTTTCTTAAATGTTTCCAACGCTTTTCTGAAAATGCAATAGTAGTCCCAGAAATTCAACCATTTAGACTACTGGTTTGGTACAAAGATGGGGGGGTACCCACCTCGATAAGAGACGATTTCCCTAGCAGTCCTCAATACCCTTTGTTTCCACGTAGAGACTAACAACACGGAACACTATATGTTATGGAGCAGAGAGTCTTATTAATTAAAATTTTTATTCTTCCAAAGCTTTTGCTTATCAATTATTTAATGGGACTAGAGGTATTAAAACTTATCAGAACAAGAATTTTCGGACAGTTATTGCCTACATTCAATGTGTGTGGGCAGATTTAATTGTTGGCACCTTAAAAAACCATTCTGCCTTACAAAAGGAAAGAACTTGGACTGGTGCTTCTTGGGGTCCTTTAGGAAACGAATCATCTGTCCCAAATTGTACATTCAGCCAGGACATACAAAAGTGGGTGAACTTGAAAAAATACCAGTATCTTTTGTGCATCTCAGTGACTGTGGTTCGTCTGTGCAGACCAGCAGCAAAAACTCTGGGCCTTGTGTTGCCTATGCTGCACAGTGGTGCGAGGGATGTGTTCACTGCAATGGGTGTTACCTCTAGATGGCTCTTTACAAATATACCAGTATCTGCTTCACATAGTCCCTTCCCGTTAAGAACATACCAAACAGAAACGAGTAGGTCTTATAGCCTTGAGTGTAATAACAACTGTTACATCCATAGGTGACTTGGTGGAAGGAATAGTTTACAATGCGTATACAATTCAAAATACATCAAGTGTAATTGAACAACATGCTGAAGATGCTGGTCAGGGTTTTAAAGCCTTCCGAATGTCATTAGATTTACTTGCCAATCAGATGATGGATCATAGAATAACCCTTGATTATATTTTAGCAAAAAAATGAGGGGTATGTGCTATAGTAAATACTTCTTGTTGCTTTTATGTTAACTCCTAAGGAGGGTTGAATTTGGAGCCAACCAGCTACTTCATAGAGCTAAATTGTTAAGGGGTGCTAAGACCCATTTAGCTGGAGATATATGAAATACCATTAAAGGATATCTCCCTTCAATGGCATGGTTCCTCCCCTTATTAGGACTTTGGTAATGATTGTCTCAGCTCTGCTTCTTGGACTCTGTATATTAAACCTTGTAAAATTTGTTTCTTCTCACCTAGAGGTCATCAAATTTAAGATGGCGATGCAGATGGAACCCCACATGGACGAGTCCTTCTTCTGAGGCCTGCTAGACCACCCTCTGCATGATTCTTGACTGCCACACAAACGATGTCCCCTCCCAGCTTGAAGCAGCTAGCATGGTTTTCTCCCCTTTTCCCCCAACCGCAGTTAGGGTCACTACTCCAGAGTGGGGAAGGAGAGAGGAGGCAGTTAGGGGCCAGTTAGGCAGATGGAGGGTCAGTGGAGAACAGAGAAGACAACTATGGACGGCACCTACACAGGCACAGCTGAAGGGAAGAAATGTGATTAAGAGTTTCCCCTTAAGCCAGGATGTTGCTCACAGGGACTGTCCCGACTTAGGTGCAGGGACAATTAATCAAACTAAATGTCTTTAACTTGACTTTGCTAAGTATAATATCGTCCACATGATATCAGCATTGTGTGTTTAGCCCCTCCACGGATTTTGGTTAAGCACTCATGGGTAATAACCAAGATGGAGTCAGTCAGGCCAAACTCAAGCATGTGCAGACACAACACCCATAGGAGGAAAATTTACCCCTCTCATTTGGAGAAAAACCTGCAGAAGATTTCCTAGCTTTTGCCATATAAAAGATCCAGAACTCAGTCCCGTTTCTGGAAACGTGCTTTCCAGCTCCCTCTCTTTGCTGAGGACTTCCCTTTTGCTTAATAAATCCTACTCTACTCACTCTCCAATGTCTGCATATCTCATTCTTTTTGCTTGTAGGACAAGAACTTGGACTTAGCTGTACTAGGGACTAAGCAGACTGCAACACTATCAACTCTTTTCTTGAAAAATAATGCATTACTGCTATATGACAAAAAAAGACCCCCCACTACTCATGTAATCTAGATTTTCTAGTAAATATGTGGCTATGAGTAAATTACACATTATCTTTATCCCACATCTAATCTTTCTCTCAAACCTGTTTGGATATAAAATAAGATTGCATAGCATGGAATAACAAACTCATTAACAACAAAGAGACATCCATTAATTGCTTAATCACAATTTTCAAAGGCAAACATGTAGGCAAATCTGTCTTGTAGACAATTACAATATAAGAGAAAATACTAATGCAAAATGTAGGTTGACAAAAAGCCATCTGAATACAATATTTACAATGATTAATGAACGATCTGTGCAGTTTTAGTGCCTTTGGGCAGTGAGGAAAAGCATTTTTCTTTTCTTTATCAGTTTTGGAAGGCTGTTAGTAGTGAGACTGCTTGTCAGAGTGTGTGGAGGAAAATAATTTGTTGCTCTGACAAAGATAGGAAAAAACCTGAGTGAAATGTGTGTAAGACAGGAACTTTGATCAAGTGACCAGTGTTGTGAGAGACATCAAGACATTTGCATCATACTGAGAAAGCAGCTTAGAAATATAAGAATCCACAATGGAATACAAGACAGGGAAAAGCACATAGAAACATAAAGTGAAGAGAGTGCATTCCTACACACAGGATGGGATGAGACATTTCCAGCCTCCAGATGAAAGTACTTTTTTAGGGAATGTCAAATCTGACATACTTTTGCAGTCCCATCCCCACCCTTCTCTATAAGCAGATCATTGTTCCAGGCCCTTCATTATCAAAAAACTAAACAAAAACTTACCTTTTGTGCAAGTTCTGAAACATTTACTTTTATTGATATAAGGTCCAGAAGCCATAATTATTTTTCCTTAAATAAGTATAATTATTTTTAAAAGGTATTTTATCTCTACTAATGTTAGATGCTGCATTGGAAATGTGTATTTACTTTTTAAAGAAAAACATTACTCATCAAAGTCACCTATCATGCAATTATCACTAATCAAGAATATTTAAAACGTTGATATTTTTATAGTCTATGATTTCTTACCTTGTTCCATAACTAAAGGAATAGAATAAAGGGTTTGATGATGTCATAAAGGAGTAAAACTAACTTTTAAAGGCCATTTTGGATTTCTTTTACTCACACTTATTGCTGAAATTTTAGACATTTACAACCAAACAGTAGTACTTTGGGGATAATTTTTTTGTATTCTATTTTACCTTTTTCAAGACAAGATCAAATTTTAGTATAAAGTGTTTTAAGCTCATTTGCAATTTACACCCGATAAAAATGCAGAATTCATTGAATACTTGGGAAACTCTGTTTTTTTTTTTGTTTTTTTGTTTTTTTGATTTTTTGCCTCTAATCTTCAGAATACACTGGTTTATTTTTAAAATTGAGAATAATACATGGAAAACTTTTCATCTTTGTGATGAAAGTAAGTGTTTGATTCAGCAGGCGTTAAAGTTCAAATGCACAGATAAAAGATAAAATAGTAGATTATTGAAGAGAAGTTCTTGGGCTATGTATTCATAGTAAGTAAAGACATGAAAAGGATATAATATCAGTATATCAAGCACAGGGAATACACGAAGATTACAAGATACAATGTTTTAGCTGCTTATCTGTAAGTTTAATGAATGCTGTTTTTCATATTTAACACTCCATTGCACATGTCCAATTTTCAAAAGATAAGTCAGATTACATTTTGTCAGAGCTAAGAAGAAATCGTATTATATAACTATTAACACAGGAAAATAATGGGACATATTTTCAGCCAAATTTCTGATCTTCTAAGATAAATGAGCTGGAGCCAATATAATGAGGCTTGAAATGCTCTAAAACCTCAACTTTTCATATATAGCATCATACACAACAGTTTGCATTGTTTTAAAGATGATGTCACAGTCGGCCAAGGTCAAGAAAGCACATCTGAACTATCCTTCCAACCCAGCTTACTCAACCTGGAATCAGAAATAGTGAAGCCTGGTTCAAAAAATATTTTGAGTTCTCATGTAATGTTTTAATGTTTAGATAAGTGGCTTTCAAAAGGCAATACATGGACTCACTAAGGGGTCTCCTTGTGTACTGATTTATTCTAATATTTATTCTTACATTAGAAAACAAATTTCTTTTTGTTTTTAGTGGAAACATATATCTCATAATAATACCTCTACCCTGTTACAGCACCAGGCTTTTCAATTTGATATACACAATGGAAAACAATAACAACAAAAATGAAGTATGAATCAGTGATTTTTAATATATGTATTTTATGATATGTTTCAATGCTTCATTTAATTTAATTCAAAGAAGTCAACTTTATAGAAATATTTATTTCTAACCATATTGTAGCTAACAGATTATAGACACAGACGTAAATTCAATTTCCTCAATGTCAAATGTATTCCATTTTTGGATTATCAATGCTGACAAAATTATTACCTACAATATTACTTCATAAAGGTAATTACTCTTGTTAAACTGCCATCCCCAGCTTGCCAATATATACAAAACCAATCATAGATTAATTGTCTTGTGCAGACTTTCATATCGTGGGAATTTCTCATGCATTGATGAGTTAACACTGCTATGTTTCATGACTTTTATGGGTTTAGCTATATGAGGATCTGTTTAAGAATCTATATGATTATCCAGTGAGCTCTCTGGAGGCAAACATTTCAGAACTGTGACAGCGAATAAGATATATGAAGGTAGTTTAGAATTTGGAGAATAAAAGAGGAAGAGGAAGAATGAATATTTATCAAAATGAAGCTATTCATCTGAGTCTTTTGGAATATTGTTCAGCTTAGAATTGTTCTTTCTTTGAAAATTTTAGCTTCTTCATAATGAAGGAGGGTAAATGAACAGGTAGAAAACAGGCTAATTCAATATCTCAAAAAACTCCTAAATCCTTCCACTTTGGAAAAGTAAAAAAGGGAGAACTTTTTCATACTCATTTTCATCAAATCTTTGCTCAAAGGTCATCTTCACAATGAGGCTTACCTTACCTGTTCTATTAAAAATTGTACCTCCCAGCACAGTCAGTTCCTTTTACCATGACTATCTCTTTATTTTCTGACATTTACTTGCTCCTAACATAGTACATGTATTTGTGTGTGTGTGTGTGTATTTGTGTGTGTGTGTGTGTGTTATTGCTTATTTTGTCTCCCTCTACCAGAATGTCAACTTCATGGGGGTAAAGATCATGCTTTTTTTTTTGTTCATTGATACATGAAATGATTAGAACAGTGGCAAGGACTTAGTACAGACCCAGTAACTATTTGCTGAATAAATTAATGAATGCATATAAAATGCTTTTCTAGAAAACATTTTATTTGCAATATCAGCAACATTAACAGCAGCTTGTCGTTTATTTGAGGGTTGGAGTGACGTTGCCTGAAGACACAGAGGCACAGATCATCTGGCAGAGGCTGAAGATTTTTGTTTTTTAGCACACTTAATTATTTCTTTATATCTTTTTATTTCGAGTATTGTAAACTTTAAGACACTTCGTTTGTCCATACTGTATCACCATGTAATAGCTGAAAATGTTTTTTTGGACCAGCTTATGCAGGAAAATAAGATTTTGGTAAATGAAGAGTAAGATTTAGTACTGTCAACATGTAATAGTCATGATATGAATGTCCATCATGAAACCAGAGAACTCCAGTGGCTGTGGATGGCAATCTATTTATGCTGCCACCAGATAGCTATGGGAATCAAAACTCAACTCAAAATTTGGAAGCAAATTCTGCCTGTTGGTGGGGTAAGATCTTCACATTTCTGTATTGCTTTTGCTAAGGTATTTCAAATTTTTATGTGGCACTGCAAAAGTATGGAACCAGCAAGTCCACTGGAGCAAACTTTCTTAAAGAAGTTAAACTGGCAGTGAGAGAAAAAGCTAAGAAAGCCCCTCACCTCTTCTGTCCAGCTAAAGCTCATAGGTTAACCTAACTCAAAGTAAGCTTGTAGAGCAGCATTTAATCTTATTCAGCAAAAACATCTGCATCAATCATTTATGCAAGTGATCCAAATGCATATACACTTGACCTTTGAACAACAAGAGTTTGAACTGTGAGGATCCATTTAGAGCAGATTTTCTTCTGCCTCCACAACCCTGAGACAGCAAGACCAACCTTTTCTTCTTGCTTGTCTTCCTCAGCCTGCTCAATGTGAAGATGAAGAGAATGGAGACCTCCATGATGATGACTTCCACTTATTGAATAGTCAATATGTTTTCTCTTTCTTATCATTTTCTTAATAACATTTTCTCTAGTTTACTTTATTGTAAGAATACAGTTATTCTGGGGGGAAGTCGAAAATTATATGTAGATTTTTGACTGTGTGGGGGCCAGCACCCCAAATCCTGTGTTATTGAAAGGTCTACTGTGATGATCTCATTTTACTATTACAAATTTTCTATGTACAATAAGAACCTGGCTGGGTGCGGTGGCTCATGCCTGTAATCCCAGAACTTTGGGAGGCCGAGGTGGGCAGATCACAAGATCAAGAGATCGAGACCATCCTGGCTAACATGGTGAAACCCCATCTCTACTAAAAATACAAAAAATTAGCCGGGTGTGGTGGCAGGCACCTGCGGTTCCAGCTACTTGGGAGGCTGAGGCAGGAGAATGGTGTGAACCCAGGAGGTGGAGGTTGCAGTGAGCCAAGATCACGGCACCGCACTCCAGCCTGGGAGACAGAGCAAGACTCCATCTCAAAAGAAAAAAAAAAAAAAAAGAACCTAACATTCTTTTCATTGATGGTATTGATGTGATTTATACTTTTTTAGGCATTTTTCTTGCTAGATAGCCTCATCTTCTACTAAGCTAGAATTAAAACAGTTTGGTAGTAGCGTTAAAAGCATATCTGTAGTTAGAAACACTAATGAGTAGGAACACTCTTATGGAAGCCTTTATGACTTTTCTTCTCTCAAGTGTATCACAAATAATAATAAAATGGTTTTTCCTTTTGATTAGTTTTTTTCCCCCTGATCATTGAAAGAAGGTCATATACAACAGTACTGTGATTTCTGATAGCCATGTGTGCCTCCGTTGGAATATATTTTTGGTCTTTCATATGTGAGTTACTTACAACAACCTCCACTTTGTTTTTCAATTCAGTAACTTTCAATTTGGTTTTCATATTTTCCTTTTGGCAGCTTCCCTCTAACTGCCCAAGTGTGTGTGTTCAAGATTCCAGTTTGCATACATGCACTTGCCAATAATATGAAGCTTTTCAGAGACTGCTTTTCAGTAAGACAAATAGTATGACCACATAATTATAAATTATTAATAAGGTGTTATGCACCACTTCCTGTGTTTTAATTAAAATACATTAATGAATTAAGTGAAATCAGAATTAATAAAGAGATGCTAGACTTCCCCAGAACAAGCTCAAAAAAGAAATAATATCATGTAGCAACTAACTTTTATATTCTGTTTAATTTACCATCCTCATTCACCCTAATCCTACATATTGTCTTTTATTAGAATGTTCTCCTCTGACTCACCTGGAGTTCAGGAATTCAGGCTGCCAGTCAGAAGTGCTTGCTCATGTTTTGTCCTCAACCTTCAGGCTTTTGGCAACAAAGTCTCTTCAGAGTAGCCTATCTTGCAGCAATCAGCCATTACCACCTTAGCAAGGCTGATTCATTTCTGTGACTATTTCCCAGCTCTTCAAAGCTATAATTTGTCTTTTCTGGCACTCTGCATCGGCTGAGCCCTCAGAGTTCCTGCATCCTTTCATCCTTTCCCCCACAGGGTTGAAGAATGGAAAGGAAACTAGACAGGCTTCCCTATACTGGAAGCTAGAGTCCCTTGCCCACCATGATTAGAACTCTCTTGTTCTTAAAGGCTTCTCGGTCAATTTACTTTTAAAAAAAAAAAAATCATTCTTTTTAAGGAGAAGCACTTTTAGCTTCCTGCTTCCATCAGCTATAAAGTTGAATTCTTGCTTTAAGGAAAGTGTAACCACAATTATTTTTATTGGAAGTTAAAGCAGCTTATCTGCTTTGCATATAGAGTTTTCAGAATTTTTTTTTTTTTAGGTAGTTTTAAGTTCTCACTGCAGAACAAAACATTATAAATAATACATTAAAAAGATGCATTTTAAAATGTAAGATAAAAGTGCATGGTGGTACTTTGCTATACAATTATATCAAGAGCTTTTACTTTTAAATTTTATATTAACTGATTTAAACTGAGGGAATCCTCCTTGCTTGAAATATTTTTTAACATATGTTAAATTTAGCAAAACTTTATAATTTTATTCACAATGAGTAAGCATGCTGTAATTATGTAACATGGCATTTTATGCTCTTACTTAACTCCTGTCCTTGCTTTATTTATTTATTTAGGGACAGGATCTTCCTCTTACACCCCGGCTGTAGTGCAGTGGAGCAACCTTTACTCACTGCAACTTCCATCTCCTGGGCTCACACGATCCTCCTGCCCCAACTAGGACTTCAGGTGTGCACCCAACACGTGGCTATTTTTTGTACAGGCAGGGTCTTGCTATGTTGCCCAGGCTAGTCTCGAACCCCTGAGCTCAAACAAACCACCTACCTAGGTGTCCCAAAGTGCTGGGATTACAGGGGTAAGCCACCGTGCCTGGCTCAACTCCTGAGCTTTTTGATCCATCCTTCAGCAAAGAATCAGAGATTCTGTATAGAAGAGATTTAGTGGTGTCATACTGTTGAAAGGACAATCAGAGATCCAATGAGTTGGTAATCATGACAATAGGATTATCAGATCTCCTACCAATATGAACATAATTAACCAGTGAACTCATTGGCTTTAGGAAATCCATAACCCTTTTGCATGAAAGGTATGCTTCCCTTAAGTACTTCCAGACAATATCTGAGCATTACTGCTTTACTATGAGGGCCAGTTCCTAGGAAACGTTCCCCCAAAGGGTAACAACATTGGCTTCCCTGCCTGATCACCTGGCTAGAATTTTCATAGACCCACACTGCACTTCTCTTTCTTCCTTGCTTAAGTTGTCAGATGTCCATCATGGTCTAAATGTTCTCCCAGACATCTTCAGCTCCTTTGCCCTTTCTCTTAACAAGTGATTTCCCCCAATAAATGCCCTGCACATCCAACTGCCTATGCAGTTGTGCTAATAAGACGAAGAATCTGCTATTTGTCTGTGTCAGGATGAGGGAGGGCAGTCTGGCTCTCCCTACAACATGCCTCTGGCAACTCCAACAGCATCTTCTCATGAAAGCAACCACATGCCCTTGATCATTTTGTTTTGTCTCTGAACTTTTCCAAACTTGACATGTCTTCATCAAAATGTCACACTCATCTGGAGGTAACATTTCACATGTGAATTAAACATAGCCCATAGCTAAGTGGGAGGTTATTTTATTTTTCAAGTACAATACTCTGCTTGAAAGATATGGATTGCCCACACAAATCTTATATTTCTTTGACTTGACATTTAATTATTTTGGAAGACCTCTTAGTATGAGACTGAAAGAGCAATCTTTAGAATGTGTATATTGCCTATTAATTAGGGCAAAGATTACTTATGATTACTTATGATACATTACTTATGATCATTACTTATGATACAAAGATTACTCTGCGAATAAAAAATCTACCTCATGATATATTTTCTTAATTGGAAAACAATATATTAAGGTAAGGTAAAACTATTTTCATATATTTATAGCTAAGTGTTTATGCATCTGAAATTTTACCTACATCAAGCTGAATATGCTATAAGCCTAATATTTACATACAACTCATGGCAAATTTATCATTAGTTATGATGTAGTACTAACATAGGACACTAATGGGAGCACAAGAGTTGCATATTATTGTTAATTATTCACAGATGAAATTGACTTAGGTAATGTTACAGATTGACAAGCACATTCAATGATTTTGATTTAACAGATAGGAATAGACTTCCTACCCTAAATACAAAATATACTTTATTAACAATATCTGCCCTACATTAAAATAGGAATATCGATACATTTATTTTCTGATCAAAGCATTAAAATTTGTTTTAAAACCTACTCTAAAATTAAAAACACTCCAGGCTGGGCGCAGTGGCTCATGCCTGTAAACCCAGCACTTTGGGAGGCCGAGGTGGGCGGACCACCTGAGGTCAGGCATTTGAGACCAGCTTGGCTAATGCGGTGAAACCCCATCTCCACTAAAAATGTAAAAATTATCTGGGCATGGTGGCAGGTGCCTGTAATCCCAGCTACTCGGGAGGCTGAGGCAAGAGAATTGCTTGAATCCAGGAGACGGAGGTTGCAGTGAGCCGAGATCACGCAACTGCACTCCAGCCCCGGTGACAGAGCAAGACTCCGTCTCAAACAAACAAACAAACAAAAAAAACCCAACAACAACAACAAAAAACACTCACACCAAAGGTAATCTCAAATGCACATGGAAGAAAAAATGGCCGAGATGACTCTAGATATATAGTTAGCTTAGAAATTCGTCTGACTAGATACTTATTATAAATTTTAATAATACAGATAGCATGTAGATTAAATCAAGAGTAAAGATGCTTTTTTTTATCAGATAGGAAGATACATTATTAATTGAATTAAAACTTTATGAAACTGGGAGGAAAAACAGGCATATTAACAGAACAGAGCAGGAGATAAAGAAATACAACCAAACACACCTAGACATGGATATATACCAAGGTCTCTCTCTATATATACATATATATATATATATATGCACACACACAAAAGTATATCTATCTATCTATATATGTATATATACACATATATACATACATACACATATATACATATACACTATATACTCTATACATATATGTATAGGTATGTGTATATATGTATATGTGTATATATACATACATATATATGTAGTAATAACTACAAGTAAATATATATTTAGTAATAACTCTAACAATATATATGTATTAATAACTAAAAGTCAATCTCAGGAAAAAGAAGATATTTGATAGTGTTAGGATAATATGTCAGAAATTAAGATAAACTACAAATGTTTGCCTGACACATTATGAGATAAAAAAATCAGGTGGCTTTTAATACATACATTTATATAAAAATGAGAATGGATGATGTTACTTAACATTAAAAAAAAAGATCTTTAATGTGATTCCCAAGGCAAAAAGAAACATGATTAAACTATTTAACAGTATATTCCCTCCTTAAAAATAGGAGAGGAAGAGAAGGAAGGAAGCACACATGTGAAATGCTAAAATTTTAATTGTCACTAGTTTGAAAATTAGCTAAATAACCAATAAACATTGGCACAAATCAACAAACACATAAGCCAAATGCTCTGGTAGAAAAACTGCAAAAAACATACCAAAATAACCTTCTATTGTTATTAGACAACAAAACTAAATAACTTTCTATTGTTTTTACGTTGAAACAAGGAATTTACATAAACAAACACTTCTCAAAACAAGATATAAGAGCAGCCAAAAAACATGAAAAAATGCTCTTCGTCTCTAATCATCAGAGAAATGCAAATCAAAGACACAAATAGACATCATCTTACACAAGTCAGAATGGCTTTTGATAAAAGGCAAAATAATACCAGATGTCAGTGAGGCTGTGAAGAAAATGAGACATTTTACACACTATTATTGGGACTATAAATTAGTCCAGCTACTGTGGAGAGCAAATTGGAGATTTCTCAAAGAACAACAGTTGAACCAGCAATCCCATTATTGGGTATATACCCAAAGGAAAATAAATTATTCTACTGAAAGGACATATGCACTTGCATGCTCACTGCAGCACTATTTGCAACAGTAAAGACATGGAATCAACCTAGATGCTCATCAACAGTGCACAGGATAAAAAAAATGTGGTTCATATATACCATGGAATACTATGCAGTCACAAAAAATGAAATCATGCCCTTTGCAGCAACTTGGATGCAGCTGGAGGCCATTATCCTAAGCAAACTAGTGCAGAAACAGAAAACAAAACACCATATGTTCTCACATATAAGTGGAAGCTAAACATTGAGCACACACATTGAGATAAATATGGAAACAATAGACACTGGGCACTACTAGAGGGAGAAGAGAGCGAGGGAGGGGCACAAAGGCTGAACAACTACCTATTGGGTACTATGCTCACTACCTGAGCAACAGGTTCAGTCATATCTCAAACTTTAGCATCACACAATATAACCATGTAACAAACCTGCACATGTACCCCCTGATTCTAAAACAAACTTGAACAAGAAAACAAAAATAATAAAATTGGTCAATGAGACCAGACCAAAGAATTGAAAGTTATTTGACATGAGAATATAGATATTTAAAACACATTCTGCCGGGCACGGTGGCTCACACCTGTAATCCTAGCACTTTGGTAGGCCGAGGCGGGCGGATCTCGAGATCAGGAGATGGAGACAATCCTGGCCAACCTGGTGAAACCCCATCTCTACTAAAAATACAAAAAATTAGCCGGGTGTGGTGGTGGGCGCCTGTAGTCCCAGCTATTCAGGAAGCTGAGGCAGGAGAATCGCTTGAACTAGGAAGCTGGAGGTTGCAGTGAGCCGAGATTGTGCCACTGCACTCCAGCCCTGGTGACAGACTGAGACTCTGTCTCAAAACTAATTAATTAATTGAAATAAAACATACTCCATTTCCTATCAGGTGACAAGGGGTACAAATATTTCTGATTATAGTTAGCGTTTTTGTTGAGAGGTAGGGTTCACATCCTTATGCCTTATTCACATGAGTTTTTACTCACCTCAACTTTCTACAAGGCAATTCAATATGCTTAAAAATGTATAATATTTGACCAGGCAATACCACTTACAGGGTTAGAACCTAAGAAGACATTCAGAAATATATTCCAAGAGATATATTCAATATATTTAAGGAAGTTACAGTTTTTTTTTAAGGTGCAAGATGGCCAACAACCTAAATGCCCTGATCATACTGTTTTTTTAAAATGGATGCAGCAGATGGATCATTCTTTGAAATTAGAAGCTGGTCCCAATATATTTTTAAGTGAAACAAAACAAAAAACAAATTTCCATACTATATATTTGGTGTGATCTTATTTTAATGTACATATGCACATATAAAAATATTCAAGAAATATTTGCATTTTTAAGCCTGATGTTGGATTTGGAGTGATTTATTGGCCCCTTTTCTTATTTTTTTTCTTTTCTTTTTTTTTTTTTTGAGACAGAGTTTCACTCTTGTTGACCAGGCTGGAGTGCAATGGCATGATCTTGGCTCATTGCAACCTCTGCCTCCTGGGTTCAAGTGATTCTCCTGCCTCAGCCTCCCAAGTAGCTGGGATTACATGAGTGTGCCACCGTGCCTAGCTAATTTTCTATTTTTAGTAGAGATGGGGTTTCTCTGTGTTGGTCAGGCTGCTCTCAAACGCCAGACCTCAGGTGATCCGCCCACTTCGGCCTCCCAAAGTGTTGGGATTACAGGCATGAGCCACCGCGCCTGGCTTTTTGGCCCTTTTCTGTATGTACATTTACAATGTCTAATATCTCTACAATTCACATGTTTTGCTTATTTAATAAAAATGTAAAGTTTGTAAAATAAGAATTGTTGCTAATAATGAAGCAATCCTAGTAAAACAATCTAAAGATTAGAATTTCATTTTTGTATGTAATATAAAGCATTCAGAAGCTTTATTTTTATAGCATTTTTTTTGCCTTTGGGAAGCTTACATTGTTCTCATACTAAAAGCAGCTAAAAGAAGCTTGCTTCCTCTTGGTACATATTTTCTTTATAAACTATGGTCTTTAAATACTTAACATTCTTTAAACTTTGGTGCCCCTGTCATGTGCTACATTATGTGAAGAGAACAATGGAGTTGAAGTGTTTTAACTATCTTAGTGAACCAAGCTCAGCCTCAGCAGGTTTTATTATCCATCCATTAAACTTCAAGTAGGAGTATATATCAGCCTGTTTTAGTAAACCACTAATTCTCCACCAGTTTTCTCTAAGGTATTTCCTTGTTACATGTGTTTAAAAATGAAATCTTTATAAAACCATAATACTTAGCCTCAACAAAACATATGCAACTTACTCATTTTACACTTATTTGCCAATAGTCATCTGTGGATAAAAACGACCCAGTGAAACATGAATTTTCACTGTCTTATAAAGTTATAAAGTGTATTATTATTTATAACTTTACAGCTTTGGGTGAATATTATAGAAATAGTGATGAAATATATAATAATCTATTAAAAACTTTATCCAATATGTTATTCCACTTTATCATTAATGATCAATAGTTTAACATGAATATAATCAATAATAAATTTGGAGTAGTGACATTTATATTATTGTAACTATAATAAACCATTAGATAAACATTACACTAATAACACAGGCATGAAATATATGAATCCATAACTATCTATTCTTTCTCCAGCTTACAAAGATAAAGGACTTTTGTAGCTAAGTTGCTTCTCTAAAAATAAATTCAAGGTTAATCCTCGCTCTAGATGGATTAAGGAAAGGGCAACCTCTTCATGCTGGCACAGTTTTTCTGAACATGTTTGAAGATTTATAACTGGGAATCCTGCCCTAAGTAAACACATTTGATATGTGAGCATGGACTCTTGGCTTTGGCACATTCGGCCCATCTGTTAGGTTGGCAGCATTCCTGCTTAAAATTTGGTTGGAATTCTGCCCCAGGAAATAGGTGCCAAATGGCAACATTTTAAATAAGACACAGCATATAATGCCTCCCTGATTTGGGTGGAATATTCCTTATAATTGAATCCAAGCAATAGCCTAAAGCCTGCCTTTATCCTTCATCACAATAGTTGGGTGTGTGTTCAAGATGACACAATTAGCAGATTAAATATGCCAACATCATACTGCTATCAGTCAGTAAAATCTGCATATTTTATATGTGATTGTTGTCAAAGTTATAGCATTAGTATTGTTATTGCTATTGCTTTACATTTTACATAGTTAAAACTTCCATATACACCTGTGTAAGACTAATTTTTTTTCAATTAGGAAGTACACAACAAAACTTGCAAAGATATGATTCACCTCCTCACTCACAAAAATTTCAAATCAAAGACGTATATTCAAAAAGGCAAAATGCTTTTAACACTTTGTAATAGAGTATTCAACCATAAGTGATTTTATTTTAATACATTGGCACACAATAAAATACCAAGAGACTTTGAAGTATACATGCGAATTGAATGTGTATTTAAAGAAGAACTGAAAGCTAGTACTAATACAAGAGAATAGAGAAATTACCTCAAATTTTAGTTCTGCAATGCTTTCTACCAAATTTAGATTAAAAATTGTTCATTCATTCATTCTTTCAAAAACATGTCTGAGTTATGAATGATATCAGTCAAAAGAAATATGTTAGTAAGAAATCAACGGACTTTCTATAAAATATTACGTGCTAATGTGACATAGAAGATATTAATCTGTATGCCAAACTAATAACTGAAAAACTGTTATATTAATTAGCTATTAAAGAGTGATTTAAGTGAGAGAAGTCATTTTATACTAAAAAAAGATTCTAAGTAGTGCCATCTTTTAATTAATATGATATGGTCCAATTTAATGTCTTCAATTGGAGTATTGCTATTACTGTTTGATAAAATATTAAGCTAATTATTCACAGTTTTTCTTTATGTTCTTATTGGAATTATAAAAACTATAACTAAATTTATTAAGGTGCCTATCTTTGTAAATAATGTGGTTTTATTAGGAAATATCTTGCATTTCTTACACTGAAACAGATGACTAAAACATCTTGCTAGTATATTAATCTCATGAAACTAGCCAATAAACTGGGGAGTTATATTGGCAAATATACTGAAATCAAGGGCCTAAAGTGGCATATTTGGTTTCTTAATACTGTACCCCTATTGACAACTTCATCCTTCAGCTTATGATTTATTTTCATCTAACCATTTACACATTATATTAAAGTGCATTATGTTAGCTTATTTCCACTGTTTTCAAACTGTTAAACAAGAAAAATTTTAAATATGGTTCATAGTATATGCTCAATAAATATACCTAGAGTGAATAAACTAGTAAGAATATCAGCAAACATTTAGTATAAATGTTACTCGAAGACAATTTTAATTGACTGTAAACCAAGAAAATGAAGAGAAGAAATTACTATTTGCAATCATGCCAGAGTCAATCATGCATATTTGATAACCTAATAAATGAGGGAAGTATACCTATGTATTCTTCCCCAAAGGTAAATTAGCAAATTAATGTCAAGGAATGTAATTTAGTTAGGCAGGAATCATAAACATTTACATTAATTCAACTTTCCTGTTTTGTCTAGAGACATATTTCCCTCTTGAGAATTAGACACATAACTCATCATATTCACTATATTTGCAGTGAAACAAATGCAAAATACATAGTACACTGTGGCATAGCTTCTAATGCAAAATGGGATTGGGCTCCATGAAAAAAACGATTTTAGATGATAAATTAATAGGGAGGAAGACTAATCAAGGATACTATTGATATGGTGCCTAGGAAGCATGTGAACTAAGTACTCATCTAAAATAATTAGTATCCTCTCTACTCCCTCTTGCTCAAGCTTCTTCAAATGGCAAAATTTAGTCCTTTTATTTTTCTCTGATCCTAGCTTAATAGGTGGCATCAAATTGCATCTGAGAGAATGTTTTAAAGTGAAGACACCTTCATTGCTTCTGCTTGGCTTTGGCAGTTGTACAAATCACTGACAAGCTACAAAGAAAAGGAAGTAGATGTCAGAATAAAAGATAATGAATTCCTTTTTAGACATATTAAATTTAAAATGTCTAGAGAGAGTCAATAGTGATGTCTGGCAAGAAGGTGGAAAAAAGATCTGCCCGCTTGTAGATCGACTACCAACTTTATATTGAGTATTCTAAATCTTTACCTTTAGCCCATAATATTTTCTTGAACCATTTGTATACTACATTCTCCATATAGGATTGGGAGAAATTGCTGGATTGAGTTAAAGTTGAACTTTAGTAGCATTCACAAGGAAAATGAAGAAGGAAGTGGGAAGGGAGCTTAGCATACTATTGAAAAAGTAGTTATCATACTAGACCATGGAGCTTTACCGTAGAAACAGGACCAAGGGGAAGCTTTGCTTTTTATTCTATGTTCCAGCTGTGATTGCCTGTGCCACCTTTTATTTATTCCCAATGTTACTGCCATGATTGAGGTCATCATCCCCTCTAGCCTGGATTGTCTCCATTGGTACCTATGTCAACACATCCAAATGGTCTCAGTACCACTATACAGTTTCACATGCATTCAGATTATGTTATTGTGCTGTTTAAAAGCCAGCATGTGGCCAGATGCAGTGGCTCATGCCTGTAATCCCAGCACTTTGGGAGGCCGAGGCAGGTGAATCACCTGAGGTCAGGAGCATAAGACCAGCCTGGACAACATGGTGAAACCCCATCTCTACTAAAAATACAAAAGTAAACCAGGTGTGGTGGCAGGCGCCTGTAATCCCAGTTACTTGGGAGGATGAGACAGGGAATTGTTTGAACCAGGGAGGTTGCAGTGAGCTAAAATTGCACCACTGCACTCCAGCCTGGGCAACAGAGTGAGACTCCATCTAAAAAAAAAAAAAAAAAAGAAAAAAAAAAGCCAGCATGTATCTCTGTTGCCTCCCATATTAATGACACTTTAGCTCCACCTTTGCATGTATCTTTCCCTACCCTCGCCTCTACTCTGCCTGCTCCTTAGTCTTTCATATCTATGTATACAGTGGTATGAGAACACTGTCTCTGCCTCAAATGCTCTTCTTCTTTTGTCTGCCTTCTGCACTCCCATCAGTTCACAACAGATCCCACGTTATCAAAGTTAATTTTTTTTTTTGTTTTACATTTTTCTCAGTTCCTGAAGCATCAGTAATTATCTGTATTACCCCATTCATTTCTCTGTGTGGCCATCATTTTTAACAGGATAGCAAAAAAGACCAAATTATTGCTTTCTTCCAGCTACCTTGCTGAACCCTAATTTAAATAATAATCTTTAATCTTTCTAACACCATGAGTCAGGCACTACCATGTCCATTGTTCAGGTAAGGACACTAAGATTCCAAAAGAATAAGTAGCTTTACAAAAGTGCCACAAGTCCTATTTGGCAATATGGAGGGCAGGACTCAGGCTTTCCAATGCCTTTCCAGGGTTCCCTTCTCGTGTTTCTTTCAGACTAAAGAGGGAGAGAACATTGAAGGCAGAAGATGCTTTTATTATTGTTAATGTTGTCAAGTATTTCCTGAAAGAAAATATTTTGAGTACTTCAGTAAATAATTTTTGACTTATTCTAATCATCTAAATAAAAGTGATAGGGAAGAAAAAAAGAAGTCGCTTATGTACATGTGTATGCATGTACAAGTACACACACACAGACACACACACACACAGACACACATACACATTGAAATTAAAAAATAATTGAACCTAAAAAGGTTTACATAAACAATTTAATTGGACTATTTGTTTTTAAAGTATTTAAAAATTAGAATGAAGACATTATCTCAGGATATATACTTTATATGTAGATATATTTATTGGTAAGAACCACTCAGCACCTTCCATATAAAAAGTATGTACTTTGTGCAATAATAGAAAACAGAGAAGAGAGTTGTTTTATACAGAGTTGAGAGTCTAGGTTTTAGAACACGTTTTTATAATTTAGATTAAATGCCTGAATTCAATTCTATTCAATTCAATTCAACTGCTGAATATTGTAAAGTGACTGTGTATAGACATCCTGTATCTGTATCTGTACCATATCCATAACATATTAATTTATCTAAATCTTATTTCTACAGTGATTAGTGCTTTCCATAATGAATACTATGTAACTATTTTTAATGAGAATTTTATAATAGTATTAACAACGTACATGCATAAATAAGATGCTATTTGGAGAGACATATTTACATATAATAGTATTAACAATGTACATGCAAATAGGATGGTATTTGGGGAGACTGTTAGTAGAATCCAACTTATTAAGTTTGATAAAGAATAAATCAATAGTTATTTAATGACTCAAGAGTACACGGGAATTGTTTTCTGAGGATGGACTAGGAACACATTTATATAAGTATCTGAATAAAATGGAATAGGGTTTATAAATGTATTCAGGAGTATCTGCAGTGATTCTTAATCTTGGTTGATGGCTGAGATAACTAGCAGCTTGGGCTGCTACCACAAAATATCACAGACTGGATGATTTAAACAGCAAAAATTTACATTCTCACAGTTCTGCAAGTCAGAGATCAGGATGCCAGCATGGTAGGGTTCTGATGTGAGACCTCTTCCTGGCTTGTAGATGGCTGCCTGGTTGTGTGCTGTGTGTTCCCATGGCACAGGGAGAGACAGCAAGCTCTCTGGTGTCTCTATTTACAAGGCTTATCATGAAGGCTTCATTCTCATGACCACATTCAATTCTAATTGTCTCCCAAAGGTCTCATCTCCAAATACCATTACATTAGGATTAGAGCTTCAACATAGACATTTGAGGTGACAGACACAAATATTCAGTCCACAAGCAATTCCTGATCTGCCATGGGAAGAAGCTTGCACAAGCCTCCATTACTGATATACTTCAATATATTTAGACGCACTGTTTTCTTCCCCTTACTCTTAGTGATAAATATATCAAAATGATTAGATCATAGATATGTTTAGTTGTCAAAATTTATATTCTCATGTTTATTGTCATGTTTTCTTCATCACCACTATTGATTGATAAATAAATTAAAATAAATATTCCTATTAATCAAGTGAAAATTAATTCCCCTATACCAGTTACAACATTTATAATCACTTCAGTATTGTTTCTATAACACCTGGACTATAAATTATGTAAGTATCTTTGTATCTTTTACTGATACCTAGTCATAATCCTGGTAATCATCAGGCCTTCTGGTTTCATTTTTTATTTATCTGTTTTATTAAAACTGTACTTTGCTTTCTTCCATCCTATTTACAACTGAGTTTCTACTTCAAGGCATCATTTTGCTGCTTCTGCAGACAGCTTTTCCCAATATGATGTGCCATTGGCCTTCCATTCATCGCCTGGTCTGTAAATACAGTCTCTGAATATATCTTCTCTATTTCACTGTTTTATAATTTATTTTATGCCCATAAATACTTCCCTGGAGTACCTAACTCAAAACTCCTGCCATTGCATCTTCCGTGATCATCAGAGGTGATGTAAATAGAAAACACAATAACCTGATTGATTACTTAAATTGAAATATGATAATCACCTCAAATTCATCATGGCCAAAATGAAAATTATGATCTTTCAGACCCACACTTCCTTTATCTCCAGTGCTCCCTATCTCATTTCACAGGATAGAAAATGGAGAATAACAATAGATACATCTTTCTTGCTTACTCACCACCACCACCCATTCACCAAGTATTTGCTGATTCAACCTTCTGAGTATTTTTTGAGTCTGTTCATTTTTTCGTGTTCTACTTTTTTTCCTGTTCCAACGACACGTCTTCTTCTAATTCACATTAACTATTGTGACAACTTTTTAATCAGTTTCTCTATAGTCACTTTTGCTTGTCAATAATTTATTTTGCACAACATGTACTTCCCTCATTTATACAAAATGCCTGTGGCAAGCCACCATGATGGAGAAGCTGGAGCCAGACTGTGTGGTTTGAAATCAAGCTCTGTCACTTACCTGCCTCATAATCATTGGCAAGCGGCTTTACCTCTTAATGCCTCCATTTGCCCCCCTAACAGTGGAAGTAATAATAATTCATGAACAGAGTTGTTGTAAAGAAAAATGAACACTAAGGTGGAAACACTTAGCATGGTTCCTGAGTATATTCAATTCCCGATACATATTAGCTAGCATTATTTCATGGATTCCATGTGCTTGGATTTAAAGCCCACTATGTAGAAGGTTTTAGGCTAGGACATGTCATTGAGCAAACTGGGCAGGATGGCTTTTCCTTCCTCTGGGATGATTGGGACCCCAGGCATTCCTGGACACTTGAAGCAAGCTATCCTAGACTTGCCCAGAAGGCCTCAGTTGTCATATGTAATAGATTAGACAATGCATGCCCACGGTCTTCTCTTAAAAATGACCCTTCTCTGTCAGCCTTAGTTCCACATGGTCCTGTGCCCCCAGGGTGACACTCAGCCACTTCTTTCTTTCTTTTTAATACTTTATGTTCTAGGGTAGTACCTCTTGGCCTGCTTGTGATTATCCCGACAGCCCTCATGTGCTTAACAGTATGAGTTTCTGATAGAATAGGTAGACTGCTGTCTTTTGAATGAGAGCAGTAGATACAGTGGTATTTGTCAGTTTGCTTAAGATTGATCCTTAACTGGTTAGATTCCCAGGAAAAGTGTAGGCCTATAGTAATGCCCCAGGGGAAAAGCAGCAATGACCTTGGGTTTCACACAATCAATCTTGGCCAAACCTCAAGCACCCCAGACCCAATAACACCAGAGGAGATGTTCAGGCTTCTCCCATCACAAATAGCCACATAGCAAACGCTTTTGCTGGCTGGCCAGATCATGCACCTGTGCCAAAAGGGTTGGTTCCCAGTGCCTTTGCCAAAGAGGGATGGTGCTACACCTGACCTCTAATCTTGGGCTGCTGGGATAGTTAGGCAGATAAGGTATTAATATTTGCCCTGTGGTTTTTCAGTAGCAAATTTACTGTGTACAGTGTTTTCAGATAATACATAGCAACAAGCATTCCCTTCCCACAAACAAATAAGTCCTGTACTCTTATATTCTTCGTATGCTAACATTCCTATGAAGAAATATACATAAAGGAAATGCAAAGGGAAGTAAAAACAAGAACATGTGGTAAATTTTTATAAGATCCCTTATTCTCATTTTACTAACTGGTAAGTGAAGTGACTGCATAGGTAATGTGTATTCTTTTCCTTTTAGGATAACTGATTTAGGATTACTCTTTAATTGGTTGTACTCCTTTAACATACATTTGTTTTACTTCTGCATAGACAAGAGTATCCATTTCAACAGAGGAGTGTTTTCAACTCTACTTCCACATTACAATCAACTGGGAAGATTTGGAAATGCATTGATGTCTCTGCCTTACTCTCAGAGATTCCGAATTAATTTGTCTGGGGCGGGGTGAGGGCAAAGGTACTTTTTATATTGGTCCTTATGTGGTTCCATTGTGCAACAGAAGATTGAGAATTGCTGCAGAGAGTTTGGGACTCCTGGGGTGAAATGTGAGCGCATTTAATTCCCATTTTTCATTATAGTAAATATTGAAAGCTTCTATGTCCTTTCATATTATGAGCATTATGTATGCAGAAAAAGATGTGTGAGAGCTTCAGTCGTATAAAATGCAAAATAATTTTGTGTCCCCAGGATGAAATAGCTTAGTGAGATTGTAGCTTTCAATGGAGCTACATTTTTTTTTAATTAGATGAGGACTATTTTATTTAATATGATCATCTTAATTTCTTCTAAAGAATCAGTATTTGTGTTAAAGCAGTTCAAAAGTTCAAAAAGACTTACTAGAATCTGGGACAGAGAAAATAAATATACACCTAAAGCTAAAAGCCAGCAAAACTGACACAATTCCATAGTACACAATGTGAAGGAGTAGACAGAAAAAGCTTTCTAGCACCTTTTAAATGACACCATTGATAGAGAAATGTCTCATATCTAAATTTTTTGAGAAGAGTGAATTTATTTTAATGTGGCAGTTCTACTTTTGAATTGAAGAAAAATGTACCCTTTTTATACCATTATCATTTGGCTTTGGAGAGGCAGTGCTAAAACTTGATAAATTTTAGCTTTCAAATCTGAGCATCTAACTTTGGCACAAAAAGCAAAGCGTGAGCATGCAGTACTGGCATTAGAGCACACAAAGCCCCAATTCTGATGCCAACAGCAAGAGCACATTTCAAGTCCTATCCTGGGAGCTGGCACATAATTTCATAAATTCATTGCCCTCCATCTGTGTATTGTTGCTCAGCTCCCCACTCAAGCAATAGGTAGAGCTTCAATGACACAGATGATGTCCTACGTTCTCCTATAATTTATGACTCTTCGAATTTTCAGAACAAAGGCCATATTCAGTAAGGACCTATCAGAGTTTGCTTTCTTTTACTTCCCCTTTTTCTCATTATGCTTGACTTTTTCTTTTATCTTGGGACTCAGCTTTCACTTAGAGTTGGAAATAAATCTTTTTTTTCTTCTTCTCAGCTTGCCCTTGACTGCTATGGAAACCAAAAAAGAGCTTTAGAAATCCTGGAAAATTGATTTTTTTTTTCCCTTGGATAGAGGCTGGGAGAGTTTACTGAAGGTCTTTCAAACTCTAATGTAGGTTAAATATCTGAAAAGGAAAGAAAATGTATGCTCCATTGAATTGAATCCAAATTGTTTTAACTGTTATACACGGGAAAGAATTAAAAAAAGAGCCAGAAGCTGACAACGTTTGTCTCTCAAGTGTCAGTATAAATATCCTACACTAATTGCAACCTGCAAAAAGAAAGAAATGAAATTCAGAAAGACATAAGATGTTATCTCAATTAAAAGGAAAAGGACCGTTCACTTGACATCTTTCCAATTCACAGGTAAATCGTTGCTCTTTTCTCAGAAAATGCTGGCTTTCAAAGTCAGGCACAAGCTTGTTCATTTATTTCAACTACTATGAAATGTTACTAGTCATTTTTCTGATGGTTAATACCACCGCAATTCTTCCCCTATTCCACTGTGAAAAACAGCTCCGTTTAGAGAAATTATTTGGAAAATATGAATAATTTAAGAAAATGCTTGTTTCTGTTTTGAAAATATCATGTTCAGTGGCCAACTGAGCCAACGTTCTCTGCCTTGCGTGAGTTACAGAAAGCTTCCTGTACTGTTTGCTTATCTGCTTAGTAAACTATGTGGTCATCACTGATTTGAAAATTTGGTGTTAGAATCAAGATAAATAAACACTCGGTAGCATTTTATAAAAATTAAATAACTTTTTAACATAAAATTTCCTTTTTTTATTCAACTTTTAAGTTCCGGGGAGCATGTGCAGGGTGTGCAGGTTTGTTATACAGGTAAAGGTGTGCTATGCTGGTTTGCTGCACAGATCAACCCATCACCCAGGAATTAAGCCCAGCATCCATTAGCTATTCTTCCTGATCCTCTCTAAAATTTCCATTTTTATTAATATCTTTTATTTCCAGAGATATATAGACTTCAAAGTTTCCTTTAGTAATTACTTCCATCTCTTTTAAAAATAAAAGAGATACAATTTTACTTTCAGATACATTATATAATCATCATCACCATCATCATCTTCATCACCATCATCATTACTATCCTTATCACCATCACTACTATCCTCATCACCGTCATCATTTTTATCCTTATCACCATCATAATTACTATCCTCATCACCATCATGATACATAACAAGTCATATGACTAATTGATTTGTCATATGATATCATATGACTGATTTATGTTTGTTAGCACATTTGAGTCTTGTATACTATAGTTATTCTACAGTTGTTATTATCATATAGTTATTCTACAGTTGTTATTATCACTTTAGAGAATAGATAACTGAAACTCAGGGAACTGATACTAGTTGGTAGTAGTGCTGAGGTTTTTGTCCAGTGTTTTTTGACCATGACTCATAGCCTTATTCCTAGATGTGACTGTAAAATATTTGAAGGATTATTCACTCACTTACTAAAGATCTACTAGTTGCTGCCCTATATTGAGTATAAAGTATTGAAAAGACACACATGAAATTTATATGCAGTAAGCCATTGCTATGACAGATATAGGAGAGAATGCCATACTCAGATGCCTGTTCTCTGACGATCATCTGGCAACTTTGTGGAGAACATTTTTGAAGGGCTATGAGAAAAGAAAATGTTACTAGTTAGAAGACTGTGGCGGCCGGCCACGGTGGCTCACACCTGTAATCCCAGCACTTTGGAAGGCCTAGGTGGGCGCATCACAAGGTCAGGAGTTCAAGACCAGCCTGGTCAACATGGTGAAACCCCATCTCTACTAAAAATGCAAAAAATAGCTGGGCGTGGTTGCAGGCGTCTGTAATCCCAGCTGCTCAGGAGACTGAGGCAGGAGAATCGTTTGAACCTGGGAGGCCAAGGGCGCAGTGAGCTGAGATCGTGCCATTGCACTCCAGCCTGGGTAACAGGGTGAGACTCCGTCAAAAAAACCAAAAAACAAAAAACAAAAAAAAAACTCTAGCATCAGTCCAGCCAATGTATCATAGTTGTCAACATGAAGGTGAAAGAAGTAGTGATTAGAAGTGTTGGCACTCTGGAGAGGGGAAGAGGGAGGGGAATTTTTTGAAAGGTATAGAAGAGGTAAAGGGAGGGAGAGGGTTGGTGAGGATAAAAGAATCAAGAATAATTACTAGGATCTTCCTTGAGCAACTGTTCGGTGGTTATGACAATTTATAGTCTGAAAACTAGTGGTAGATAGTGGATCAACAGTTCTCTATTGGATGAGTTTCATATAATCAAGACATCTTTCCTTGTAGACATGTCAATTAGATTGCTTAAGTGAACATGGATATCAGACAATAGGCAGAGTTGACGCACTATTCTTCAGAGTATGGAACAATGGGAGACTTTCTTTGGATTTGGCAAGATGGAAAATGACAAGAGTATGCTTTAAGAAGCAGTGAGACCAGAGTAGCACATTTGTGACCGAGATTCAAGAGAATGGAGACTAGTAAGAGTTCTTTCTAGAAATGTGCCTGTAATGGGAAGCAAAGAAAGAACCACAAAGTAACTAAAGGATGTCCAGAGTATATCTTGTTCATTTTAAGATGGGAGACATAAGCATATTCACATGCTAATGAAAGCAGATTCAGTAAAGTGGGAGAGAGAGTGCAGCACACGGAAGGTCCCAAAGGAGAAGCGCTCTTGAGAAAAAGACGGGTGATGGGATTCAGAAGACCGACTCCACACAGGCTTGTGACACAAGGAGAAATTCTACCTCCGGAGTAAGAGAAGAGCAATGCAGGGAGAGGTGCAGAGGCATGAAAGTTTGAGACTTTGGTGATATGAACTTGAGGAAAGCTTCTATTTTGTCAACAGATAGCGTTTAATAACCAATCTTCATTAAGCCTTGAGATGTACCAGGCATGTTCTCATGAACTTTCCATGCCTTATCCACGTAATGAGGAAGGTGATATTGATAACTTCCTTGCATTGGTGAAGAAACAGGCACCGAAAACATAGATATTCTTTCCAAGATGACCGAAATGGGTATCAGCTGAAGCTCTGTAACTTTAGTTTATGCTTTTAAGCATTAAGCTGCTGGACCTCCTGAAAACATGTGAAATACAGCTGAGTGGAGAGACCAAAGAGAGAGATTTCTATATTTTTAAATTGCTATAATATTTTAATTGTACATATTTTGGAGATAGGTTTAATATTTGATACATGTATACAATGTGTAATAAATTGTAATTAGGATAGCAATCATCTCAAACATTTATCTATTCTTTGTCTTAAAAACATTAAAATTCTTCTCTTCCAGCTGCTTTGAAAATGCAATAAATTATTTTTAACAATAACTTTTCCACTGCACTACTTAATACTAGATCTTATCCTTTCTATTTAACTGTATTTCTGCACTCATTAACCAACTTAAGAACTAGATCTTTAAGTAGTAGAAGGAGATTACAAAAATAAACAAAATCATCATGTATGTGATTTGGAAATCAAGTTTACTGGAAAACAGCAAGAATTTTAACTGAAATCAGTTAATAGGTAATTGAGTTGTATGATTATTACATCCACACACACATGCCTACATATATATATAACATATTTTTCCAACAGGGAGATACTATTTGTAAGCATAATAGCAAGCATTAGTTGATCTCCACCTATTTGACAATATATGACTGAGAAATTATACAGGTTTTCCTCATATTGGATGATTTTTATTGATTTTTAAAGTTACAAAGCAACGTTCAAGCAAGTCATCCGTTTCGATTTTTTTTTTCTTTTTTTTCCCCTGGATATTTTGTCTGAAATTAAATCTAGATTCTGTCATCTGGATATTTCTAGGTCTAAGAGTTTAGAGGAAGCAACTTTACATCTTAAGGATGTTTTCTCAAAATGGTTATTAATGGAACTTCATTACTTGGCTACTGTGAGACCTCAATGACAGACATTAATGACAGGAACAAATGCCCATATTGTTATTGTTGATCTTATAATAAGTCATCTATTTTTCTTCCTGCATCAATTTTGTCACTCTCCAATCCATTTTGCTTACATTAGTCAAAATTATATTTTACAAATTCACACTGATTATATCTCTCTGATGCCTAAAGCAATTTAGTAGCTTCCCATTGCTCCCAAAATAGAAACTGAAATACAATTACCTCTCAGACTCTACATCAGAGTATGGCCTATGTCACAGGTCCTAACTCTGTGCCTTAGTTTTCATACCAATCTTTTTTAAGTCCCTAGATGCTTCAGGTTCCTTTCTACTCCAGGGCCTTTGCACATTCTGTTCCCTCAGTTTGGAATGTTTTAAAAATTCCCAGATTCCAGCTCTCACACCAATCACTGTACCAAGATTTCTAATCCAATCTTTGGATGCCTTATACCTGTTTATTCTTATCTTCTCATATTAAATATCATTCTATTTAATAAGTATTCTATGTGCCCCAGAGTAAGGTATTGTTTTACTTGGCTTATGAAGTCTCAGCACCTCATCATTTGTAAATTTCAGCATTCTTTACATTTGCATTCAAAGCATTAAATAATTAATTGTAGTCTCTCCTGAAAAATAAATATAAATAAATAAATAAATACACAAGCACCATTAGGCCAAGAACTGTGCCTCTCTGATTGTGCTTTGCATGTAGTAGAGTCTCAATAAATTAATCACAAGTGAATGAGTAAATACAGACATTTAAGGCTAACACACTCAAAATTTGTTCGAACGTTTCATTTATGCTATTATTGACAATCTGTACAATGTCTTTGAAAGCATCTAAGCATCCCTATGTATAACCAAAAAGAGACTGGGATCTCTAAGAAACACTTTTAAAAAATTCAGTTTAAACCAGATAAAGTACATGTATATAAGTAATTACTGAATTTGAGACATTTACAAAGTATGTTGGAAAACATAATTAATATTTAAGAAACAAGGACAGAACATAACCCTACTCATGTTATTAACATAATCCTGGCAATACACAGTCATTGAATGCTCTCCCTGGGCCACGTGGTGTGCACAAGGATGCCACACCTAGAAAGGCCAACTTCCTGTGTCATTCTGCTGATACATTACAAAGAATGGGTTAAAAGCAAGGTATGTCTGATTTAGCAATCTGTTCCCCAATCACTACACCCAACTACCTCAGGCTCAATTCTACAGACATCTGCAGAAGAGAGAAAGCAAAGTCAATGTTGAATGAGATTATTCAGACGTATCTATTGAGAAAGAAATTATTTCAGATGGCTTTTAAAAGGAGGTAAAAATGTATTGAGTGAATAAAACAGTCAGAATGTAGTGAAGCAAGTAATTATTAATGTGGGCCCCTCGCTATCAAAGGTAGTTAGGTCTCTATAGCAAGAGTTCTGAAGTAGCACAGATATGAGACATCTTGGGGTTTGAATTTAATCTAATGAATTCCCTAGTGTTTTACAAAATATTGCAAAGATTGAAACATTTATTTTATTTTACAGTAGAATCATTGAAGACACTTCTGAGCTTTCAACTTCTTTCCCAGCATATTTTAGACCAATTCAATATAAACCAGGCTTTTCAGAACCAAGAATCATCAGTTCAGATCTGCTAAACTGAACAAATAAAACTTCAGGGAAAGAGGGGATTTGATGAAGAATTAAACTTTGAATGTTCTTTCATAAATAATTGTAATAATGCCAACAATAATGACAATAATGACAATAAAAATTAGTAAAAAAATTTATCCAAAGCAAAACTGATGGTAATGTGTTTAAACTGAGATACGAATCAAACTTATTTAAACACAAATTCTTGTACCACATTAAATGTCAAAATGGAGTAAACTTAGTAAGTAAGGTTATCTATTGGACTAGTAATAATCTAAATGCACTGTTCTTGGTATTAGTCTGGCATACTTGCAATGTGGCTTGTGAAAATGAAGCATTTATTTGTAAATATTGTTCAGTTACATTAAGTATTTATATGAGGCTTGTGACTCTTATTGGGCAGTGCATGTCAAATGTCTCACTTTGTAATATCATTAATTATATAAGGAGATGTCATTTATATCCTGAACCCCTCTCTCAGCTTTTCTAAATTTATTTTGTCTCAGTTATTCCTTATAAGACAACACATTTCTTTTAATATGTGCTTTATAAAACTCATTTAACCTTTCTCTTTCACAGTTCCCAAACCTGAATGCTGGGGACAATGATACCTATTATTAAATCTGAATTTAATTACCTCATGAGAGATTGTAAGAACTGATCATATGATGTTTGGAAAGCAGATTTGGGATGAAACATATAATAGAACTGACAACCGATAGCAGTAAGTTAAAAGATTTCCATGCATCTACTATTCCCTTAAACAAGTATTACATAGAAAGTGGTGGTGGGGGGGGGGGCAGAGTTTGTGACACTATAGAGACTACAATAACAACAGCAAGCAATAGTTTATTAAAGAGTTCCCCAGTGCTTTAATCTACTTATGTGCATAAATATTCTTTATAAACAGAGCCATTTGGCCTTCACTAGAGACTGTGCTTTTACATCAACTTCCTGAGGTGTGACTGTCAATGCATTTTTTTTTAGGGCAAAGAACTCCTTTGTTTGGTCCACAGATCATAATTTTCCCTCTGCTGGATACAAATTAATTGTGCTCAGTTTTGATCTATGTATTGTTTCCTTCTCTGTCTAGTGTGTCTAGATGATTTAAGATTTCATAGGAGACACACCCCAAGAGAAGCATTCTGCATTGAGATTCAAGTACTCACTGGGGAGTGGGAAGTACAATTACCTGTGCTGGCTTTAGTATAGTGTGGAAATATCTATCAACATCTGTAACTATATTCACTAAAAAGCTAATAATTTGATATTAATTTATTCAATGTACAGATACTGCCTAAATATCCACTGTGACTCAGCCACGTGGTATGTTGTAGGTATAAAATACTGAATAAAGCCGGCACTGACTTACAATAAGATCTAATGGATCAAATAGTAAACAATTTAAAAAGAAACACATTTGCATAGAATATTATCTTTAAAAGACTTTCTCTCTTGGCCGGGCGCGCTGGGTCACGCCTGTAATCCCAGCACTTTGGGAGGCCGAGACGGGCGGATCACGAGGTCAGGAGACCGAGACCATCCTGGCTAACACGGTGAAACCCCGTCTCCACTAAAAAAAATACAAAAAAACCTAGCCGGGCGAGGTGGCGGGCACCTGTAGTCCCAGCTACTCGGAAGGCTGAGGCAGGAGAATGGTAACCCGGGAGGCGGAGCTTGCAGTGAGCCGAGATCCAGCCAGTGCGCTCCAGGCTGGACGACAGAGGAACGAAGAGATTCCGTCTCAAAAAAAAAAAAAAAAGAGAGAGAGAGAGAGAGAGAGACTTTCTCTCTCTCTCTCATTCTTTCTCCTTCTCCTTTTCTTTTATTTTCCCTTTTTCCTCCTCCCTCCCTCCCTTCCTTCCTTTGTTTCATTTTAGTTTAGGATTTTTCTGGCTTTCTTGCTTACCTTTCTTGCTTTCTATTTAGATGCCTGCCATTCTGTTTTAAAACCTCCGTATTCACTTTGGTTTCTGAATAAATAAACAAAATCATCAAACTTAAGTCTAAAGTGAGTACAAATGGGCACTAAGTGAATGCATTTCATGATATCTTTTGGCAATGTGTATTTCCTTGTTGTACTTCACATTTTAAGACACACTTTAAATAGTTTATGTTGCCAATAAGGAGATGACAAGAAACCTTGTCAAGGTTTCTCATTAGTACAAACCCAAAACTCATAAAAAGAAACATACAAATTTAGTTAGAGAGTATAAAGCTGTAATGTAATAAACAGAAAGTATTACATTGTGAAGATGAAAGCAAGAACTCCATACATTACATTACATGTATAAATAAAATCAGTAAATCTAAATCTGTTAGTCATTTTAGATTACATGATAGTGAAAATATAAATGTGATAGAGAATTAAATCATTATATAGTATAATTGTTAGTAGAGTGTGTTATTTTTTAATATTAAAAATGCAATAGATTTTATTTCAGTTTAAGGAACTGGTTACTTTGGAGATGGCATTTTATGAAAGTCATCATATGTGTTTGCTTTCAATTGAATGATGTTGGGGTTTTGATTCTGCCATGCAAGTGTCTGCTTTCTTTAGGGGGGTGTGTTATTTGAATTTTTTTGCTTAATTAAGAAAAAGAAAAGGAAAGAAAAGAGAAAAGAAAAGACACTTTACTCTGATGTTCCAAAATGGTCCATGCTTTGTCTCCTTTAGTCTTTAGTTCGTATCATTGGCATTATTATGCTGAAAAGTTCAGAGGAGGCCAGGCGCAGTTGCTCACACCTGTAATCCCAGCACTTTGGGAGGCCAAGGTGGGAGGATCACCTGAGGTCAGGAGCTTGAGACCATCCAGGCCAATATGGTAAAACCCCACCTATACTAAAAGTACTAAAATTAGCCAGGCGTGGTGGCCGGTGCCTGTAGTCCCAGCTACTCAGGGGGCTGAGGCAGGAGAATTGCTTGGACCTGAGAGGTGGAGGTTGCAGTGAGCCAAGATAGTGCCACTGCACTCCAGCCTGGGCGACAAGAGTGAGACTCCGTCTAAAAAAAAAAAAAAAAAAAAATTGGTGAGTCCATAGAGATAATGCCATAATGTCTGACTCTTTCTGAAGTGGTCACTTCCCTCACTAGTGAAATAAAGTTTGGTGATAAGAAAGTAGAAACTTTGTGTGAGGTTTCAATACCATTTTTCAACATTTGTCTGCCAATAGAATTTTGATGGTATAATGGATAACAATAACTCAGAATTAAATGCTAAATATTTATTTCTATCATATACCATAGTTCATGTATGTAAACCTGCAAATTAGCTACTTTTGCTTGACTATTTTGTACAAACTAAGACATTTGAGTATAAATCTAATTTCAAAAAAAATGAGAAAGAGATATTTGATTTTGTGTGTTAGTTTCAAGAGAAACTTTATTGTTTGAATTGCTTCAGGGTAATTCTTTTCTTAGTACAGAGACATCCCTTATATACTAGTTAATTGTAGGCTGTGAAACTGAAAGTCATTTCTTTACCAAAGTGTCTCAGGTACTGTTATTCGTATCTAGAAATATTAAAATGTTAAATAAATGTCATCATTGAAATATTTAATACAAATAGGAAGACAATGGTTGTTGAACGCAGAGTAATTTTTGGAACTGTATTTGGTACTGAAGACAAGATGATGCATCTAGCAGTGAGTAAAATAATATGTGAATCATGACTTAGGAGATACCACAGCATCTAAATCAAAATGTACATAATATCATATCCTTTATGTATTTCGCAATTTATATGGGGGAAATTAAAATTAAAAATGAGTACTCTTACTCTTCAAAGCTATTCTGATTACTTCAACTGAAGAACACAGGTATTGATAAAGATGCTATGACTCAGGGGAGTTGACTAGTATTAACATCCCCCAAAGTTACCACCCTCCAATATTTTAACTTCTCAATCATGAATTTGCTCCTTTAAGCTTATGTTTAGGTTAACATCCTTTCCTCCTTATACCCTAAAAGAGTGAGGATGCAGTACACTTTGTGTCAGAGATCATAAACTCTCATCTTTTTTTCTCGGAGTTTAACCCTTTAATTCTCAGATTTTCAAATCAATAAAACACATTGCTTGAACTGATGATATTGGTTGCAGGAAAGTTGGCTGTTGAAGTGTCATCTGATCATTTACATCCGAATGTGAGGTGTTTTTGAGAGAGAAAATTGTTTTGCCTGTCTGCCTGCTTCACTGGCTTTTGCTACAGAAAGAGAACGCTCTTCTCAGTTAACATCATTAACAAACGACCCTCTTTTCTTTTTTCTTTCCTTTTTTTTTTTTTTTTTTTTTTTTTTGAGACAGAGTCTTGCTCTGTCACACGGGCTGGAGTTCAGGGGCGCGATCTCGGCTCACTGAAAGCTCCGCCTCCCGGGTTCACGCCATTCTCCTGTCTCAGCCTCCCTAGTAGCTGGGACTACAGGCACCCGCCACCACGCCCGGCTCATTTTTTTTGTATTTTTAGTAGACACGGGGTTTCCCAGTGTTTGCCAGGATGGTCTCCATCTCCTGACCTCGTGATCCGCCCGTCTCGGCCTCCCAAAGTGCTGGAACTACAGGCACCCGCCACCACGCCCAGCTAATTTTTTGTATTTTTAGTAGAGATGGGGTTTCACCGTGTTAGCCAGGATGAGATGACCCTGTTTTCTTTGAGGGCACACTCCCCAGAAGGAGGATGGAGGCAGTCCTGTGAGGCTCCAGCACTGGTCTAGATGGACATTGTGCTGTTTAACATATTTTATCTTAATTCCCTTTTTACACAGCAATCTCGTGAGTGCTGTATCACTATATTGATTTTATATATGAAAAAATGGCTGTGTATAATGATAACTAATTTGTAGGACACAATAAAAATTAACATTGGGATTTAAGTCCAAGTGTGTAATTCCAAAAGCATTTTGGTATTAATGATGCCAACCACCGTGTGCTAACCAATCTGATTCTAAAGTATTCATTGCTGTTGAACTGAATGGAAATCCTGCAACAATTATGAGTAGTTAGATTTTAGCCTTAATTTGGATCTTTGCGGGGAATCTACACTGTTTTCAATGCTTTGGGGTCTTATTTAGCCTGAGGCTGTCCTAGTGAAAATTCAATAACAAAGGGGTTGCAATAACTTTGCAATACACATAAAAACAATAAGAAAAGATGTCTTACCTTAATTTTCCTACAGCATCCAGAAATATTGACCCACTGAGAACCTTCTGGAAAAGACTGCACATACTACAAGTTGGCTGAGTGGCAACAATGGTTCAGCAAATGGGCATGCTGTCTACACTGTATGTTTTCTGGACATTCACCAGTAACTGAATTCTGTTACCTTGAGGGTATTTTAATTTTGAATATACATTCAAAATTTTATTAGAAAATAATCTAGTGTTAATGTCGTGAATAAAACATAAAGAGAAACCATAAAATATAAATCATTTTCAAATATAGGATGATACCAACAACTCTGTTAGTTTGCTTATATTATGCAGCTTTCTTTGACAATTGTCATTTATAGATTTAATATTGCTAGATCTTATAAACATAGCCCTTACTGATTGCATAATAGAAAATATGTTGTAGACCCGTACTTAGGTCATTTTACATACAATCATACTTAACTGTGACAAACGCCAACTTCAGTTTCTCCTGAGCAGATATCATATTGTCAGCCTCAAAAAATACAGTCACAAGAGAATATTACTGTCACACTGAAAGCTGTTAAAATTTTTCTTTCTTATTTCAGGTTCCTCTATACAGCTACCATATAGACACTGAACCATGAATCACACTAAATATATACTCAGTGAATTATATCTACATGAGTAGACATATTTAGTTAATATGTGATGAAAAATAAAAACATGATGAATACATATATATGTATATATTTAGAGAGATTATTTTAATGTATCCTTAAAATTACTTACACGCCTGAACGTAGGATTTTATTTTGAAGGACAGATTCAGTATGTAGCCATTAAAGATCAGGCACTAAAACTATTAAAGTTGTATTGTGGATAGTATTTATTAAAGACAAATATGAAAAAAAAAAAAACCATTAAATTATCTCTGACTCTTGAAGAATCAGTATGAGAAAAGGAGACAAAAAAAGGTGTGAGCCAGCCAGCCCTAGGTTGTGACCCCAATCACCGAAGCAAAATTGGCCTTCTAGATAGACACTAAAAAAACCTACATAATGTGGTGGTACAGTTGCAAAACGTTCCAATATCTGAATTCCATAAAGCATCTCAAGTGTTTTATTGTTTTCGTTCAGAAAAAGATGGACTGTAGCTTCTAATGATTGATGATTAAAGGCACAAAGTGGATATTTTTGCAAAATGAGGGATGAAATAGCACAAAGGAAATAGCTAAATCTAAAATGTAGCATCAATAAAAATGTATTTGTCCATTTAATAGCATTTTGATGGATGGGTCAAAATTGTGTTAGAAATTAATCTTTGAACTTATTTTGCACCACAACTAAGTACTGTGGTTTTGAAGTAAGGCAAATTTGGGTTCAAATTTATTTTCAAGTATCTATAGTCATATGACTTAGGGAGGTATTTAAAGACCCTAAACTTCATTTCTTTCATTTATAAACTGAATTAATAATAAGTATCTCAATGGACTGTTTGACAGAAAATAACATTTGCTTTTTAAAAAATACTTCTTATGGTTGTAAAGATTCAGAATAATTACATGTATCTTAAGAGCTCACTATCTGTTGGATAGTAAAATGTTAATAAATGCCAACTCATTGTACTTAACCATGGTGTTTAGCACGTAATTTTATTGTTATGCAGTGGCCTCATTTTCACCTAAAGCATGAAAACAAACTTGAAAAGGAAAACTACAGTGAGTTAATTTTCGGCACACAACAGATAGGTATTAGTTAGGTGAGAAGTTAAGGTATTATTTTTGAAATATATATTGTTTTCTTTAGTCTCTATGAAATTGTTTTCCCTCCTTCACTCAATTTCTGGTGCTTAACACAAATCTATCTGCTTTCCAAGATGACAGAAATAAAAGCTTTTTAACAAAATTAAAAATGGAGTTAAGAGATAATTTTTCAAAAAGAAAGAGGATTATTCTGATTAACTATGGACAATTAGTCTACACTAATGAGTGTAAATTCTCTATAGCTTCATATTAATGTGATCTGCTATGGGCTGAATTATATAACCCCTAAATTTATATGTTGAAACCCTAACTCTCAGTACCTCAGAATATATTGTATTTGGAGACAGGACTTTTGAAGAGGTGAGTAAATTAAAGCAAGGTTCTTAGGGTGATCCCTAATCCAGCCTCACATGTGTAGGTGTGAGAAGAGATTAGGATACACAGAGAAACACAGGCCATGAGCAGGCATAGAGAAAAGGCCACATGAGAACACAGTGAGAAGGAGTCCATTTGCCCACCAAGTAGAGAAGGCACAAAAGAAAAAATACCTGTCAGCATCTTGATTTTAAACTAGTCTAGTCTCAAGAATTGTGAGAAAATAAATTTATTTTGCTTAAGTCACCCAGTCTGTGGTATGTTGTTATAGCAGTCCTATTACAGCAATATATGACCCATATGAATGCTATCAAAAGGTTAGAGAAGAGATGGAGCCTCATGGGGAAGAAACTATATGTGTCCTTGTTGGGAATGCAGTGATATTTTGGAGATGGTGGGAGCAGAGAGTAGAAAGATGGAAGGGTCATTGCATCAACCAATTTAAATTGTACCCCCACCTGCATGGTTGTCTCATGGTGGTCCCACCTTTCACCTCCTTGTTCACCTTACTATACAATTAACTTTTAAAATTTTTATTGTCTTCCTACCCCCTATAACAAGGAAGGTATTGATTTTAATTTGCTTTTCTGCATAATTCCCTTTTCAATGGTGTATGCTCAGTCTTAGAAAATGTCTGGGACTTAATAAAATCTCAAAATAAATAAATAAACAAAATAAATGCGAGTCTCCAGAGAGAAGAATAACTACATGGGTGGTCCTGGGAGTCAAAAAACAATTGCGGGAGCTGTATAGGTTAGAGACTTCTTCCCATTCAACAAAAGTAGGATAAATATTAACTGAAGGAGAATGGTTTGAGTCAAAGTTATTGTGCAAAATATTTTTACAGATTAGCTAGCAGAATGAAATTGTATCTTACTCTTTCTCATGTTAATGATATATAAGGACATTTATATTATAAATAGAATAATTAAAAGTGAAAGATAATACATAGAACAATTAAATTGTCAATTTAAAAAGTTATTACATTAATTTTTTGCCAGTCTATGTATTTTAATATTGAACACTAAGCTGTGCTAAAATAAAATACGTAGTATTTATACTCACTAATTCTCCAAAATTAATACAGTTAAGAAGAGAGAAAATATAGAACATGAAATTACTAGAGATTAACCAAGTCATTAGCCAACACAAGCCAAATACCACATAAAGCAGAACTATCTCTGGGAAATATAACATTTCAGAGAATATGTCATCAGAGAAGTGAGACAATACCTTCTGTATCTTCACAGCAGTGACAACTAGCATTTTTCTTAACATTTATTCATATAAATATTGAGACTTTACATTAGGAAAGATGAGGAGATCATGGAACATAGCTATATAGGGGAGACTAGACATAGATTATGTATAGCGAACTAATCGAAGGTTTTTTGCTTTTTTTAACTGCAGAAGAGTGGTACAGAATCCTGGATGAGTAACTGGCTAATTCATGGAAGACATTGGCTTTCACAGTGAAAGGCCGGCGTCAATGTAGCTGTTATGTAGTGGATGCCAATCATGGTGATGTCTTATAGAAACACCAATATGACAGCATCATTTGATCAACAGGAAGAGTTTCTATAGAAGGAAATGGGTAACAAAATAAACATCTCTCACATAAAAATGAACAGGAGGAATGGAGCTGGGAGCTTAAGGGGTGCAGTTAGGAACACCTAGTGATAGAAGCAGTAAAAGTGATGTCCCTGAATATTACAAAGAGGAAGCAATACAAACAGCCACTTCAAAGAACATTGGCTTTACTCTGTTTTATAAATCTAACAAATTTTCTAAAAATCCTTTCTAAAAAAAATCTCTTGTTAAATGCAGAGATATTGTAATGTTAGTGATATTTCCTTTTCTACATTATAGCTACATTAATTCTGCCATAGAATACAGCTAATATTATAAAGTAGCCTTGGGTTTTTAATATTGCATTATGATAGAAAATATTGTATATCTTATAATTTTATGTTTGCAAGTTCTGAGTTAGTATTAAGTCCACTTGGAGGACATAATGTTCAAACCAAAATTCTATCCAAATATCAGCTATTGAAGCACTTTAAAATTAAAGCTTGAGTATAATTTGTCACTGTCCATATGTTGTGAAAACATGCTGAACATACATCAAAGAAACACTTTTTCCAGGAATGATTTTTGGAGCTTTCAAAAGCTGATAGAATCCTTGCTTCATTTGCGGATTGCTAAAGAGATCCTTTGAACTAATGAAATGCAGAATATCTAGCATTTGTTTTCTTTTTGGTTTATTTTATTTGGTCTCAGTTTTCCAGATGCCTTTATTACCTGCAAGGATGGAGAATAATTTCTAGCCGATCAACTGGCATAAAAATGCCTTGCTTGATTTGCTATTGTATTGCAATGCTCTTTTGCACGAATCTTTCATTTGCTGTTACACCAAAATGCCCTTTTGGATACATATTTTCCTAGAAACCAAAGAAAAGTGACAAGTTTTTGAAAACAAGTTGAGAAGCCATATAATTACAGAATATAATTTGTAATAAAAGATAAACTTATGAGCATAGTAATATGAAAATGTATAGCTACTGTACAGAAAGCATAATGACTTTACATGACTAGATAGAGAAAGGATAATAATATCATTACCTACAAGACTATAATACAGGAATTGATATATAAGTGACAATATCACAACCAGGCAAGAATGACCTATGAGAAAAGGGATCTAAAATTTAAATTCAAGTTAATAAAAATTTTAAATATCAATACTATCAAAGATAAATTATTTGACTTAAATATTTAGCAAGCAGTAAAGTTTTTAAAATTAAAAAAAGTACAATAATATAGATAATTTTCCCTCCTCTTTAAAAAGCTTATTTTGGCAAAAACACTTAACATGAGATCTACCTACTGTAAAAACAATACAGTATTCCCTACCGTACGCAAAATGTTGCATGACAGATCTCTATAACTTATTCAGCTTGTATAACTGAACATTTCTACCCAAGGAACAACTCGTTTCCCCCCTTCTCACTGTCCCTGGAAACCACCATTCTACTTTCCATTTCTGTGATTTTGACAATTTAGATATCACACATAAGTGAGATCACGCAGCGTTTATCCTGAGACTGACCGATTTCACCTAGCGCCATGTCAAAACTCACCCATGTTGTTGCCTATAGCAGGATTTTCTTTTTTGTAAGGCTGAATTGTATTCTGTTGGGCATATATACCACATTTCTTTATCCATTCATCTGTTGTTGGATGCTTAGGTTGATTTCATCTCGTGTCTTTGTGAATAAAGCTGAAATGGACACGGAAGTGCAAATACCTCTTTGACATCCTAAGTTCCATTCTTTTGAATACACCCATAAGTGGGATTGATGGATCATATGAAAGTTTTATTTTCAATTTTTTGATAAACTTCCACAGTGTTTTCCATACTAGGTATAATAACATTTTACACACCAACAATAGTGCACAGAGTTCCAATTTCTCTGCATCCTTGCCAACACTTGTTTTCTTATACAGAGAACTATCAGAAGTTGAAGCTATTTTAATATTATTTAATTACTTGTTTGATTATATTAAGTAGTGTTATTTACTTATTTATTTTGAGATGGAGTCTCACTCTGTCATCCAGGCTGGAGTGTCGTGGCGTGATCTCAGCTCACTGCAACCTCCACCTCTCGGGTTCCAGTGATTCTCCTGCCTCAGTCTCCAGAGCAGCTAGGATCACAGGTGCCCGCCACCATGCCCCGCTAATGTATTTTTAGTAGAGATGGGGTTTCACTATGTTGGCCAGTTTGGTCTCAAACTCCTGACCTCAAGTGATCTGCCAACTTTGGTCTCCCAAAGTGCTGGGGTTACAGGTGTGAGCCACTGCACCTGGCCTTGTTATGTTTTCTTACATGTAATTTAATATCTACTCTGTTAAAAATTGTTTAGATTGCATTCAATCAAGAAATCCATAAAACACCAAAGCAGGATCACCTGTTTTGATCCTGCTTTGATAAATGCAGGATAATGATAAAGACATATTCTTATCATTTAAAATACAGAAACGATTATGAGGAAATTAACAAATCTCACTGAATTTCATAACTGTAGTTGTTACACATAATTTAATAATCATTTACACATATCTATGTATGTAATTATGAATCTATCATGTTCTCTTTATGAGAAGAGAGCTCCATCAGCATAATAATCTTGAACTTATTATTGCTCTTCATGCATTCATCCTCAAGGAAGGAAATGTAATTTAATCTCATTGGTGACTTGGAATGAAAAATGTAGAGAGCATAGGTTGGTCTATGCTTCCCTCTTCCTTTTTGGAACTAGCAGGTCTGCACTGAGAATATTCTTTTAATTCTTCTCAGCCATGCTGTCAGTTTAAGCATGAATAATTTATTCCTACTAGAGAGTCTATTGCGATTTGCCACGTAATTGGTAAATCTCTCCAAATTAGAGACTCTAAAGTGTGAGCATGTCAGCTAGATTATAGGAATTAGCAACATTCTGTAATGGCATCTTTCTCAGAAATAAGCATGGTCTTTTGCATAGTCTTTTATCCACAATTTTGCCATATGTGTATCTTGCAATTGGCTTACAATCAGACTGGGAATGTATTTTTAGATGAGAGAAGACATGTAATAACATTACTAATATATCCACATATGCCCCTTACATATAAAAACTGAGGCATACGTAACTTAAATAATATGGCCAAGCATACAGCAGGAGCAAGTGCAAGAACGTGTATTCAACTTGTATTCTGCCTTTGTAGATAAAACCTGCTTCATATAACCCATGTCTTATATATGATATTCAGTTTTTATAATTTGATATTATAACAATATTAGCTGAAAACTCATACGAGTCTTCTTTTCATTTTGATGTTTTTTACGTTGCTAAAAGCTACAGTTATCCCAAGAATTAGTTTTACTTAGAGAAAACAAAAAATCCCCCAATTATATTTATTTTAGGGCATGCCACTGTCATTGTCCTCTCTCTCTCTCTCCTTCTCTATGTGTGTGCGTACATGTGTATATATGATCAACCTTATTCATACATTACGTATTTTGGCATCTCAGAAGTTCTGCACCTCTTTTCCATGAGTTACTTAATTGGTTTTGCCTTGAATCCTATAAACCAGTCATCAAACTATTTCTGTAAAGGACCAGAGAGTAAATATCTTCCGCTTTGTGGGCCATGGTCTCATTTATAGCTACTTAAACTACTGCCATTGTAGACAGCCATAGACATGTAAGAATGGATATAAAAGTTTATGGCAAGAACTGCTATAAACATGTATATAACATAAAGAGATATACAACATAAACACATATATAAACACATACAACCTGCCTCACATATGATGAAGATAATCTTATATTGTAGGGTAGGTTTTAAATCATGATGGGGTGGTTAGGGTCATAAATCCTGCATCAATAGACTCTAAACTTATTGCATGGTCTTTATCTAAAAATTAAGAATACTAATAGTTGCTATATGAAAGAATTTTTGTAAAGGTAAAAATGAATCAATATAAATGAAGTATTTAGAATATATTAGAATATCTTAGACACATTAATGTGCTATATAAGTGCATTCAATTAAAATACTACTATAATCAATTATAATTAATATTATTATTCAGATTTCATGCTTAATATCTTATTCCTGTGTTCTATTTATTAAGTATAATCAGCTGTGAGATTCTACTATTAAGTTTCATAGATTTATTTGCTTTTGATCAATTCACAGAGCTCTACATTACTTAAAATTTCATTGACACTCTTTGTAGACAAACAAATTTAAATCCATCATGGTTAATAATTTCACAATTTGGTCTCTTACATTGATGTGTAAAACCCAGAAATTCTCTGTTAGCTTTGCTCTCCTTATTCACAATAGAAACAATCTTCAATTTATAAACTTTCCAGAAATGAGCCATTTCTTTATACCCAATCTTCCTTGAAAAAGAAGTGGTATAATTTATAATGATTAGTTTTTTGAAGCTTTACAAGAATGCAGAACAGTATTAATTTTCACAGAGAGTTACAAAATGGCCAATTTATTGTTATAGCAATAAACAGCTAAAATATACTTAGTCTCTAAAGCAAAATACTGCTATTAATATAAAATCTAAATGAACTTACATCCATTTATTTTTTGAAATTGCAATGGCGAAATTTATTGTAGATAAATGTAATACTTGTATTTATTTGTCAAAGTATTTTTAAAGAAAGATAAAATAATATCTGTGAGTAGAAAATAACACCATAATATGGAAAAGTTGTGTCGTATTTACCATCTTATTTCACACTTTCGTATTATAACACAATGACAGTGAGAATGGTCCCAAATAGTTATTGAATTATTTATTATACAAGTTGAAAACTTGAAAAAAAGTTTTTAAAATGTAAATATCACTTTTTAAAACAGGAAACTTTATGATTTAACAATGTCAAACAAGAAAAATTATAGAAAAACACTATTCATTTTTATGTATAAATGATTATTTATTATTTCAGATAGATTGTCGTTATCCGATGGTTCCTATCTCTTAACGTTCAATAATTTTCTTTTTCTGGTGTATTTTACATGCTTGAGAAGTCAATTCATATATATTTATAATTTATAGCTAAAATTTTCTCATAACTCACTATTCAGTATATCAATGAAGAGATAGTGAATATTATTTTCCCTTCTTATAGATGAGAATGCTACAAACTTGAAAAATTATGTAATATGCCCAAGGAGAACAAATGTTTTGTAGGTGATGAAGACAGGTCTGGAATGTAGGTCTTTGATTTTAATGCAGTGCTTTCAACTACTACCTATATTTCTTTTTAGAGAAAAATATAGTTGGCCGGGCGTGGTGGCTCAAGCCTGTAATCCCAGCACTTTGGGAGGCCGAGACGGGTGGATCACGAGGTCAGGAGATCGAGACCATCCTGGCTAACACGGTGAAACCCCGTCTCTACTAAAAAATACAAAAAAAAAAAAACTAGCCGGGCGAGGTGGCGGGCGCCAGTAGTCCCAGCTACTCGGGAGGCTGAGGCAGGAGAATGGCGTGAACCCGGGAGGTGGAGCTTGCAGTGAGCTGAGATCCGGCCACCACACTCCAGCCTGGGTGACAGAGCGAGACTCCATCTCAAAAAAAAAAAAAAAAAAAAAAGAGAAAAATACAGTATATAGATTGTACTGTTTCAAATAAAAATTTACAATAATGACATATTTACTTATATGAATAAAAATTTACTCCAATTGTAAGTCAGTGAACATACTTGATTTTGGTTCAACACCTTTTTGATTTCTGGTTACATTGATCTCACATTCCATTTACAATAAAATTTATTGCAATATTTTGCGAAAAATGAAACTGAAGCATATACTCACCATTGGATGTGAGTATATATTTCTTCAACAAATCCAACAATAGGGTATGATATTTAATATTTCTATCATGATTATCATCCAGAATGATATTCATACAATAAGGACTTACTGAAAAATCTTAGGAAACACATACACAAATATATGTGATATATATTAGCTCTAACGGTATATGAAGTGGCATAGGTGTCTTACTATATTATGCTAATGTAATCAAGAAACTGAATAAACAAGTTTGTGAATGTCATAGGATAAAGATAGTGTGGCTTGGTAGCATTTGATGGCTATCATAATCTATATTCTCCTAAAATGCAATGATTTTTCAGTGGGGACATTGGATAAGCCTCACTTTTGCTCAATGATTTATTTATACAAATTTGTATTGCATTTTACAAGCATGTATAGACATCCAAAAGGGGTTCACTTTGACATAGCATATATTCATGAAAGGGTTTTGTTGTTGTTTTTTAAATAACTAAAAGGCATTCTCACCGCTGGTATAGATGAACATTTGTGCCTTTCTTCTTGTCAACTCATTTCAACTCACCAACTTCCTGATGCAGTAACTAAGTTGATTTATTATAAAATAAGTAATTCAGCTGTTAAATCTGAGAATCTACAATAGAGTGTGAAGGTTTACAACTACACTATCTCTGTTTGCTAATGATATGCCTAGAAAATCCTAATGACTCTTCCAAAAGACCCCTAGATTTGATAAATGAATTCAATGAAGTCTCAGGTTACAAAATCAATGTACACAAATCAGTAGCATTGCTATACACCAACAACAATCAAGCTGAGAATCAAATCAATAACTCAATCTCCTTTATAGCAGCGGCAAAAAATACAATACAATATGATATGATACGATACGATACGATACGATACGATACGATACGATACGATACGA